>NC_000072.6:73072039-73299539 GCF_000001635.26 Mus musculus | reverse complement strand
CTGACCCACCCTGACCATTGCTGGAACCTGCAATGCAAATGTGCTATCTCGTTAGGGGCTCTTAGAAACTGTCTTGAGAAATAACCCTCACAATTACCAGGTATTCCTTGTGACATTTGTGACTTTACACTTCCTTGTGACTCTTAACTGGTATTTTTGGTATTTTCCAACAATGCCCTCCCCACCTCCTTGTATTTCTTCCTTTAAATACCCCCTTACTCAGCTACTCGGGGCGCCACGGTCCTCTACCCCTGCTTGGTGTATGACCATGGGCCCGAGAGCATTCTTGAATAAAAATCCTCTTGCAATTTGCAGCAAGACCATTTCTTGTGGGTGATTTTGGGGTGTCGCCTCTCCTGAGTCAGAACATGGGGGAGTCCTCACGTTGTGGGTCTTTCACTAGCAAGGGGGCTCGGCTAGCCACTGAGAGTTGAGCTAGGAGCCAGGGTCAGGAAGTGACCTCAGTAGACTTGAGCAGCTCCCAGCAGTGAAAACTTTGATAGAGCACTCTCTTCCCCCCAAAAATGTTATAGTTCTTTTATGACAGATGCTCTCAGATAATCTTTGATGAAGAAACTCTCACAACTTTATTCCTTGTGGACAGGGTCTTTTATACATTTTGGAGTGGGTTGGGGTCTAAAAGCAGACACTTTTTATTGGCTTGGTCTGGGGTGGCTTTGGGGGCACTGCCCCTATGTAACTGATTGTCACTGTCCTCTCCATGGGGTGACATGGTCACGTGACAGGGACCTGGTCAGGAGTAGGTGAAATGCCCACCGTCCTCAGGTCTGAGGGTACCAGGTTTCTGAACCCACTTACAAAATTTCCTGGCACAGTTCACTGCCCACATCAGTTCATTGACACCATGGCGGGAAGCAGACTGGCATAGTGCTGGAGCAGTAGCTTTATATCCTGACCCACAGGCAGAAGGTAGAGAGAGACTAGATCTGATGTGAGCTTTTGAAACCTCAAAGCTCCTTCCAGGGACACACCTCCTCCAAGTCTACACTTCCTAATCCTGTCCAAACATTTCATCAAATAGGGACTAAGCATGCAAATATATAAGCCCATGGAGGCAATTTTCATTCAAACCACCACAGGTGGGGAACTGAGCTTTATTTTACAGGATGCCCATAGTTCAGCTTCTACAACGCAGCAGCCACAGGATTTACTAGGACAAAGTTCATTAGCTCAAGGACAAAGTTCATTAGCTCAAGGACAAAGTTCATTAGCTCGAGGACAAAGTTCATTAGCATGGCTGATGGCAGGCCACCTTTCTTTGCCAGCTTTAGAGGATGGGCCTCTCTATAGAGTAACTCACAACAGACAGATGGCTTTCCTCAAAGAAACAGCATCAGAATCATGATCTTTGTCACTTGTCTTGGAAGTGGCATTCAACCACTTTTCCCGTGTTCTATCCATTAACAGTAAGCCACTATGTTCCACCCACACTCAAGGGCATGAGCACCAGAAGGAATGATCAGAGGCCATTACAAGAGCTGCCTGCCAGACCTACTGAATCAAAAACTCATCAGTGGGGCTCAGGCATCTGTTATAACAAGGTCTCCGAGTGACTAGTGCACAGTAAATTTAAAATCCACTAGACTATAAAGTAAGTACAAGGTTCTCTGTAGATTTCCCCATAGAATCCTTCCTCAGTGGGTAAAATGTTTTATTCCCACAATCATACATTGGGAAACAAATGCATCCTAATACCAAGACCCCCAGTGCAGACATAGAGAGTAGAGAACTTACATTTGAGTTTATCAGCATCGGGTACCACTGCTGAGCAGTTGGCATGCAGCTGCTACTGTGCTTGAGTATTTTAAAAATATCACTCATTTAGCCTTCCCAAGAATCCAGTGAAGAACATTCCATTCTTCTCATTAGATGAATATGAATTTTATTGGTTAATTTTAGTGGTCAACTTGTCACAATCAAGAATCACTTTGAAAGAGAGTCTCAGTGAGGGAATCTGTATATCAAATTGTCCCAGGGACATGTTGATAGAGAGGACTGTGTTGATCATATGAATCGAGGTGAGAAGACCTGCCAACTGTGGGTGGCACCAATCCCTATGAAGAGGATCTTATTCAGTTCTTATCTGAACTGTATAAGAGTGGAGAGATTGAGCTAAGCACAAGCATACATGCATTATTTTCTTGTTCTCTATTACTAATTGTGGATATGATATATGTGCCAGCTAGTTTTATGTCAACTTGATACAAGCTAGAGCCATCAGAGAGGAGAGAGCTTCAATTGAGAAAATTCCTCCACAAAATTGGGCTGAAGTCAAGTCTACATTTTTTTTAATTGATGGGGGAGGGCTCAGCCCACTATGGGTGGTATCAGGCTTGGGCTGGTTCTATAAGACAGCAGGCTGAACAAGGCAGTAAGCGATACTCCTCCATGGCCTCTACATCAGCTCCTGCCTGCAGGTTCCTGCCCTGTTTGATTTCCTGTCCTGACTTCCTTCAGTGATGAACAATGATGTGGAAGCATAGGTCTTTCCTCCTGGGCTGGAGAGATGGCTCAGTGATTAAGAGTACTGACTGCTGTTCTAGAGGACCTGAGTTCGGTCCCTAGAACCCCCATCAGGTGGCTCACAACCACTTGTAACTCCAACACCAGCAATTCTGACACCCTTCTGAGCACCTTAATACCAGCACATACATGCATTCACAAAGAGAAACACATATGCAAATACTAGAGTGCATCTTTAAAAAAAAATAATCTCAAATAAAACCGCAGGAAAAAAATCTTTATAAATAAATAAATAAATAAATAAATCTGCATCCTTTTCTTCCCAAGCTGATCACGGTGTTTCATCACATACAGAAAATGGTTCCAGGAGTTGGATTTTGATGTTGTTTTTAGGAGGATTGTGGAAGGAATTTAGAAATTTGGGCTTAAAAAGGCTATTGTGTATTCAAAGCTGTTCTGTGGGAGCTTGGAAGATAGTGGCAGGATCAGTGTAGATGATGCAGGCCTGGCTTGGAAAGTTCAGGGGAAGTTTAAAGCCTCTATTGGGACCCTTCTCAATTTTGAGTTAAAACTCTCTGGTTGTGGTCATCTGGGACTAAACAGTCAGCTTTAATTAACAAGAGACTAGCACCACAGAAGTGAAACCTTTGGGACAATCAATACTGGTCAACTGGAGCTGAGAAGTAAGTAGTGGCTGAGAACATCATCACTAAAATGAAATCTTCTGGGAGGGATTTCTGCAAAGTCAATTCACAGAAGCCATGTTACAGAGTCAGCCAAGGATGTACCTCATGCTGGCAGCTGAACTGAGCCATGCGTAAGAACCTCCCAGGTAGTACCAGTTTTGGAAGCATGCAGGGGTCACAATGAGCAGCTGAGGCCTGGCACTGTGAGGCATCAGGAGTGGCCATTGGTGAAGGTGCAGCATCACTAGCAGTTGAAGCCCCAGGATTAGTGGGATCATGGAGAATATTGGAGGCCTAACACAATGAAAAGAGCTATTAATGAGAGTAGAGCCCAGTTGCAGCAGAAGACCCCAGAATGTTGGAGATGTGAGTAACATAGGATGAGCACCAAGGATAACAGCAGTTCTGCGGTGGAGCAGGCCTGAGCCTAGAAGAGAAGCTGTGTGTCTTGCAGAGGGCAGAGCCTGAGAAGAGACCTGGGCCCTTTGAAGGAGTCCAGAAGATTGTGAGTGAATCACAGAAATTACATTTGAGTGATTTACACTGTTGAAGTTTGGTTTTGCTTTGATGATTGTGACTGTGCCCTGGCTCCTCCATCTAGAAATAAGAAAGAGAAAGACTTTAACTTAATTTTTGTTGTATAGGAATCCACAGTTGAGAACCTTTTGATTTTGAGAGTTTGATTTTTGTTTTTCTCTAAGAGACTGAACTCTGAATGCAGAAGACTGTGGGACTCCCTCAACCTGTAAAATGTTTTCTATTATGATGTTCGTATCACTGTGTGACCTTGGGGATGGACAAGACAGGAAAGGCTGCAGCTGAGCAGAGACACGTCTGTGTGTCCAGTTGACAAGGGGTTGGTTGTGCTGGCTAGTTTTACGATCATCTCCCTCAAGCTCCTGCCCTAGTGACGGAACTGCTATGGTGGACTGCAACCTGGAACTGTGAGAAAAAGAAACGCTTTCTCCTTTAAGTCTCTTTGTCAAGGTATTTATAATAGCAATAGAAATGGATCTAAGACAAGGTGTTGTGGCTCGGGGGCTGAGTGACTTATCCAGGGTCGTACGTGTGTAATGTGGTCAGGAATCATGCTGAGCATCCAGGTCTGACGAAAAATTAATGTGTGCTAGAATCCTATACCCAAAGGAGCGAGGCAAGATAAAAAATGACACTTTATTATGATGGTATTTCTTTCCTGAACACAGCAAGTAGTCAAGTCCTAAATCATACCAGCCAGTGCAGCTGGGGACCTTGAAAGTCTTACCTGATCTTCAGACAACAGCAAGAATCCAGAGAATCAAAGACAAAAACTCCAGGCCCCCAAAATCCCATTTCATCTTTGGTAGTTTCCAAACCACAGGGCCGTTTTAAAGTTATTGTTTCTATTTCTGTGAAGGGCAAAAAAAATGGACCCTACCTTGGAAGTAAAATGCATCTGCTCAGATTTGACACAGAAAACTCCAACAAGTTCCAGTATAAAGAGATTCCAATTTCTTCTCCAACGTGTAAAACAAAGTTCTCCAGCATGATTTATTTCACCAGAGCAATGAAAAACTAATTCATGCAGTTGTGTAAAACTTGAGAGTGAATAGGTGGCAAGTCATGATGTGTACTGTGTGCTCCAGGTGCTCCACACACTAGAAGTGTGTAATCAGCTGGGCGTGGTGATGCACACCTTTAATCCCAGCATTCAGGAGGCAGAGGCAGGCGGATTTCTGAGTTCAAGGCCAGCCTGGTCTACAAAGTGAGTTCCAGGACAGCCAGGGCTGTATAGAGAAACCCTGTCTCGAAAAACCAAAAGAAAAAAAAAAGTGTGTAAGAACAGGCAGTAATATCCACAGACAGCAACAAGCAATTCCACCAACCCACTGGCAATTAATATCTCAACAGAATCAGAGAGTGCTTTTGAAAGACATTTATCATGTTCCTGACACAAATAATAAAGATTCATAGTCCCCAACAAGAGCAAGACTGTGCAATAAAAGAAACAATAATGATTAAGACAAATAAAGAAGCAAAAAAAAAAACCATAATTCAATATGGTTTTTCATTAAGTGTTCTAGACACATCTATTCACTAATCATTGAAGACTTGACGTGCCAGGTACTGAGTCTGCAATGCCAACACCTGCGAAGTGAACTCTTTTCTGTGTCTTTCACGTCCTAAATAGTCTGCAAACAGATTATTAAACAAATATGCAAAAAAAAAAACCTCTACAATGAAAGACCCCACCATAAGGCTTAGCAAGCTAGCTGCAGTAACGCCATTTTGCAAGGCATGAAAAAGTACCAGAGCTGGGTTCTCAAAAGTTACAAGGAAGTTCAGTTATAGATTAACAGTTAAAGATCAAGGCTGAATAGCACTGGGACAGGGGCCGAACAGGATATCGGTGGTCAAGCACCTGGGCCCCGGCTCAGGGCCAAGAACAGATGGTTCTCAGATAAAGCGGAACCAGCAACAGACACAGAAGCCCCGATAGACGTCAGTGTTAGCAGAACTAGCTTCACTGATTTAGAAAAATAGAGGTGCACAGTGCTCTGGTCACTCCTTGAACCTGTGTGTCTGCCAATGTTCTGACCAGATATGTGCCCATTGCTGAACCTTCATTAGACTCTTTCCTTGTACCCCTCCCCTACCCATTTCTTGAAAATAGACATTGTTTAGATCTAAAAAGTCCCACCTCAGTTTCCCCAAATGACCGGGAAGTACCCCAAACCTTATTCGAACTAACCAACCAGCTCGCTTCTCGCTTCTGTAACCGCGCTTTTTGCTCCCCAGCCCTAGCCCTATAAAAAGGGTAAAAACTCCACACTCGGCGCGCCAGTCCTCCGATAGACTGAGTCGCCCGGGTACCCGTGTTCCCAATAAAGCCTCTTGCTGTTTACATCCGAATCGTGGACTCGCTGATCCTTGGGAGGGTCTCCTCAGATTGATTGACTGCCCACCTGGGGGGTCTTTCATTTGGAGGTCCCACCGAGATCAGGAGACCCCTGCCCAGGGACCACCGACCCCCGCCGGGAGGTAAGCTGGCCAGCGGTCGTTTCGTGTCTGTCTCTGTCTCCGTGCGTGTTTGTGCCGGCATCTAATGTTTGCGCCTGCGTCTGTACTAGTTGGCTAACTAGATCTGTATCTGGCGGTTCCGCGGAAGAACTGACGAGTTCGTATTCCCGGCCGCAGCCCCTGGGAGACGTCCCAGCGGCCTCGGGGGCCCGTTTTGTGGCCCATTCTGTATCAGTTAACCTACCCGAGTCGGACTTTTTGGAGCTCCGCCACTGTACGTGGCTTTGTTGGGGGACGAGAGACAGAGACACTTCCCGCCCCCGTCTGGATTTTTGCTTTCGGTTTTACGCCGAAACCGCGCTGCGCGTCTGATTTGTTTTATTGCTCTTTTGTTCTTCGTTAGTTTTTTCTGTCTTTAAGTGTTTTCAAGATCATGGGACAGACCGTAACTACCCCTCTGAGTCTAACCTTGCAGCACTGGGGAGATGTCCAGCGCATTGCATCCAACCAGTCTGTGGATGTCAGGAAGAGGCGCTGGATTACCTTCTGTTCCGCCGAATGGCCAACTTTCAATGTAGGATGGCCTCAGGATGGTACTTTCAATTTAAGTATTATCTCTCAGGTTAAGTCTAGAGTGTTTTGTCCTGGTCCCCACGGACACCCGGATCAGGTCCCATATATCGTTACCTGGGAGGCACTTGCCTATGACCCCCCTCCGTGGGTCAAACCGTTTGTTTCTCCTAAACCTCCTCCCTTGCCGACAGCTCCCGTCCTCCCGCCCGGTCCTTCTGCGCAACCTCCGTCCCGATCTGCCCTTTACCCTGCCCTTACCCCCTCTATAAAGTCCAAACCTCCTAAGCCCCAGGTTCTCCCTGATAGCGGCGGACCTCTCATTGACCTTCTCACAGAGGACCCCCCGCCGTACGGAGCACAACCTTCCTCCTCTGCCAGAGGGAACGATGAAGAAGAGGCGGCCACCACCTCCGAGGTTTCCCCCCCTTCTCCCATGGCGTCTCGACTGCGGGGAAGGAGAGACCCTCCCGCAGCGGACTCCACCTCCTCCCAGGCATTCCCACTCCGTATGGGGGGAGATGGCCAGCTTCAGTACTGGCCGTTTTCCTCCTCTGACTTATATAATTGGAAAAATAATAACCCTTCCTTTTCTGAAGATCCAGGTAAATTGACGGCCTTGATTGAGTCCGTCCTCATCACCCACCAGCCCACCTGGGACGACTGTCAGCAGTTGTTGGGGACCCTGCTGACCGGAGAAGAAAAGCAGCGGGTGCTCCTAGAGGCTAGAAAGGCAGTCCGGGGCAATGATGGACGCCCCACTCAGTTGCCTAATGAAATCAATGCTGCCTTTCCCCTTGAGCGCCCTGATTGGGATTACACCACTACAGAAGGTAGGAACCACCTAGTCCTCTATCGCCAGTTGCTCTTAGCGGGTCTCCAAAACGCGGGCAGAAGCCCCACCAATTTGGCCAAGGTAAAAGGGATAACCCAGGGACCTAATGAGTCTCCCTCAGCCTTTTTAGAGAGACTCAAGGAGGCCTATCGCAGGTACACTCCTTATGACCCTGAGGACCCAGGGCAAGAAACCAATGTGTCTATGTCATTCATCTGGCAGTCTGCCCCGGATATCGGGCGAAAGTTAGAGCGGTTAGAAGATTTAAAGAGCAAGACCTTAGGAGACTTAGTGAGGGAAGCTGAAAAGATCTTTAATAAACGAGAAACCCCGGAAGAAAGAGAGGAACGTATCAGGAGAGAAACAGAGGAAAAAGAAGAACGCCGTAGGGCAGAGGATGAGCAGAAAGAGAAAGAAAGGGACCGCAGAAGACATAGAGAGATGAGCAAGCTCTTGGCCACTGTAGTTATTGGTCAGAGACAGGATAGACAGGGGGGAGAGCGGAAGAGGCCCCAACTTGATAAGGATCAATGCGCCTACTGCAAAGAAAAGGGACACTGGGCTAAAGACGGCCCAAAGAAGCCACGAGGGCCCCGAGGACCGAGGCCCCAGACCTCCCTCCTGACCTTAGGTGACTAGGGAGGTCAGGGTCAGGAGCCCCCCCCTGAACCCAGGATAACCCTCAAAGTCGGGGGGCAACCCGTCACCTTCCTGGTAGATACTGGGGCCCAACACTCCGTGCTGACCCAAAATCCTGGACCCCTAAGTGACAAGTCTGCCTGGGTCCAAGGGGCTACTGGAGGAAAGCGGTATCGCTGGACCACGGATCGCAAAGTGCATCTAGCTACCGGTAAGGTCACCCACTCTTTCCTCCATGTACCAGACTGCCCCTATCCTCTGCTAGGAAGAGATTTGCTGACTAAACTAAAAGCCCAAATCCACTTTGAGGGATCAGGAGCTCAGGTTGTGGGACCAATGGGACAGCCCCTGCAAGTGCTGACCCTAAACATAGAAGATGAGTATCGGCTACATGAGACCTCAAAAGAGCCGGATGTTTCTCTAGGGTCCACATGGCTTTCTGATTTTCCCCAGGCCTGGGCGGAAACCGGGGGCATGGGACTGGCAGTTCGCCAAGCTCCTCTGATCATACCTCTGAAGGCAACCTCTACCCCCGTGTCCATAAAACAATACCCCATGTCACAAGAAGCCAGACTGGGGATCAAGCCCCACATACAGAGACTGTTGGACCAGGGAGTACTGGTACCCTGCCAGTCCCCCTGGAACACGCCCCTGCTACCCGTTAAGAAACCAGGGACTAATGATTACAGGCCTGTCCAAGATCTGAGAAAAGTCAACAAGCGGGTGGAAGACATCCACCCCACCGTGCCCAACCCTTACAACCTCTTGAGCGGGCTCCCACCGTCCCACCAGTGGTACACTGTGCTTGACTTAAAGGATGCCTTTTTCTGCCTGAGACTCCACCCCACCAGTCAGCCTCTCTTCGCCTTTGAGTGGAGAGACCCAGAGATGGGAATCTCAGGACAATTAACCTGGACCAGACTCCCACAGGGTTTCAAAAACAGTCCCACCCTGTTTGATGAGGCACTGCACAGAGACCTAGCAGGCTTCCGGATCCAGCACCCAGACTTGATCCTGCTACAGTACGTGGATGACTTACTGCTGGCCGCCACTTCTGAGCTCGACTGCTAACAAGGTACTCGGGCCCTGTTACAAACCCTAGGGGACCTCGGGTATCAGGCCTCGGCCAAGAAAGCCCAAATTTGCCAGAAACAGGTCAAGTATCTGGGGTATCTTCTAAAAGAGGGTCAGAGATGGCTGACTGAGGCCAGAAAAGAGACTGTGATGGGGCAGCCTATTCCGAAGACCCCTCGACAACTAAGAGAGTTCCTAGGGACGGCAGGCTTCTGTCGCCTCTGGATCCCTGGGTTTGCAGAAATGGCAGCCCCCTTGTACCCTCTCACCAAAACGGGGACTCTGTTTAATTGGGGCCCAGACCAGCAAAAGGCCTATCAAGAAATCAAACAGGCTCTTCTAACTGCCCCAGCCCTGGGGTTGCCAGATTTGACTAAGCCCTTTGAACTCTTTGTCGACGAGAAGCAGGGCTACGCCAAAGGCGTCCTAACGCAAAAACTGGGACCTTGGCGTCGGCCGGTGGCCTACCTGTCCAAAAAGCTAGACCCAGTGGCAGCTGGGTGGCCCCCTTGCCTACGGATGGTAGCAGCCATTGCCGTTCTGACAAAGGATGCAGGCAAGCTAACTATGGGACAGCCGCTAGTCATTCTGGCCCCCCATGCGGTAGAAGCACTGGTCGAACAACCCCCTGACCGCTGGCTATCCAATGCTCGCATGACCCACTATCAGGCAATGCTCCTAGATACGGACCGAGTTCAGTTCGGACCGGTGGTAGCCTTAAACCCGGCCACGTTGCTCCCCTTGCCGGGAAAAGAGACCCCCCACGACTGCCTCGAGATCTTGGCTGAGACACACGGCACCAGACCGGACCTCACGGACCAGCCCCTCCCAAATGCCGACCACACCTGGTATACAGATGGAAGCAGCTTCCTGCAGGAGGGGCAACGTAAGGCTGGAGCAGCGGTGACCACCGAGACCGAGGTAATCTGGGCCAAGGCGTTGCCAGCCGGGACATCCGCCCAGCGAGCTGAACTAATAGCACTCACCCAGGCCCTAAAGATGGCAGAAGGTAAGAAGCTAAATGTTTATACTGATAGCCGCTATGCCTTTGCTACCGCCCATGTCCATGGAGAAATATATAGGAGACGTGGGTTGCTCACCTCAGAAGGCAAGGAGATCAAGAACAAGGGCGAAATCTTGGCCTTACTAAAAGCTCTCTTTCTGCCCAAAAGACTCAGTATAATTCACTGCCCAGGACATCAGAAAGGCAATAGTGCTGAAGCTAAAGGCAACCGAATGGCGGACCAGGCAGCCCGGGAAGCAGCCATGGGGACTGACACAAAGGCCTCCTCACTTCTCATAGAGACCTCAACCCCGTACACTCCAGACTTCTTCCATTATACTAAAACAGATATAAAGAACCTACGAGAGTTGGGAGCCACATATGATAGAGAGAAAAAATATTGGGTCCTGCAAGGTAAACCTGTGATGCCTGACCAGTTCACCTTTGAATTATTAGACTTCCTTCACCAGCTCACCCACCTTAGCTATCAGAAGATGAGGGCACTTCTAGACAGAAAAGAAAGCCCCTATTACATGTTAAATAAAGATAAGATCCTCCACGAGGTGGCGGAATCATGCCAAGCCTGTGTCCAAGTAAATGCCAGTAAAGCTAAGGTCGGTCCCGGGGTGCGAGTAAGAGGACATCGACCAGGCACCCATTGGGAAATTGACTTTACTGAAGTAAGGCCCGGACTGTATGGGCATAAGTATCTTCTGGTGTTTGTGGACACGTTCTCTGGCTGGGTGGAAGCCTTCCCAACCAAGCATGAGACTGCCAAAGTTGTGACCAAAAAGCTTCTAGAAGAAATATTTCCAAGGTTTGGAATGCCCCAAGTATTGGGGACTGATAATGGGCCTGCCTTCGTCTCCCAGGTAAGTCAGTCGGTGGCCAAGCTACTGGGGATTGATTGGAAACTACATTGTGCTTACAGACCCCAGAGTTCAGGTCAGGTAGAAAGAATGAATAGGACAATCAAGGAGACTTTGACCAAATTAACGCTTGCAACTGGCACTAGAGACTGGGTACTCCTACTTCCCTTGGCCCTCTACCGAGCCCGCAACACTCCGGGCCCCCATGGACTCACTCCGTATGAAATCCTGTATGGGGCGCCCCCGCCCCTTGTTAATTTCCATGATCCTGAAATGTCAAAGTTTACTAATAGCCCCTCTCTCCAAGCTCACTTACAGGCCCTCCAAGCAGTACAACGAGAGGTCTGGAAGCCTCTGGCCGCTGCCTATCAGGACCAACAAGACCAGCCTGTGATACCACACCCCTTCCGTGTCGGCGACACCGTGTGGGTACGCCGGCACCAGACTAAGAACTTGGAACCTCGCTGAAAAGGACCTACACCGTCCTGCTGACCACCCCCACCGCTCTCAAAGTAGACGGCATCGCTGCGTGGATCCACGCCGCTCACGTAAAAGCGGCGACAACCCCTCCGGCCGGAACAGCATCAGGACCGACATGGAAGGTCCAGCGTTCTCAAAACCCCTTAAAGATAAAATTAACCCGTGGGCCCCTTAATAATACTCTTATTAATCCTACTCTTCGGACCCTGTATTCTCAACCGCTTGGTCCAGTTTGTAAAAGACAGAATTTCGGTGGTGCAGGCCCTGGTTCTGACCCAACAGTATCACCAACTCAAATCAATAGGTCCAGAAGAAGTAGAATCACGTGAATAAAAGATTTTATTCAGTTTCCAGAAAGAGGGGGGAATGAAAGACCCCACCATAAGGCTTAGCAAGCTAGCTGCAGTAACGCCATTTTGCAAGGCATGAAAAAGTACCAGAGCTGGGTTCTCAAAAGTTACAAGGAAGTTCAGTTATAGATTAACAGTTAAAGATCAAGGCTGAATAGCACTGGGACAGGGGCCGAACAGGATATCGGTGGTCAAGCACCTGGGCCCCGGCTCAGGGCCAAGAACAGATGGTTCTCAGATAAAGCGGAACCAGCAACAGACACAGAAGCCCCGATAGACGTCAGTGTTAGCAGAACTAGCTTCACTGATTTAGAAAAATAGAGGTGCACAGTGCTCTGGTCACTCCTTGAACCTGTGTGTCTGCCAATGTTCTGACCAGATATGTGCCCATTGCTGAACCTTCATTAGACTCTTTCCTTGTACCCCTCCCCTACCCATTTCTTGAAAATAGACATTGTTTAGATCTAAAAAGTCCCACCTCAGTTTCCCCAAATGACCGGGAAGTACCCCAAACCTTATTCGAACTAACCAACCAGCTCGCTTCTCGCTTCTGTAACCGCGCTTTTTGCTCCCCAGCCCTAGCCCTATAAAAAGGGTAAAAACTCCACACTCGGCGCGCCAGTCCTCCGATAGACTGAGTCGCCCGGGTACCCGTGTTCCCAATAAAGCCTCTTGCTGTTTACATCCGAATCGTGGACTCGCTGATCCTTGGGAGGGTCTCCTCAGATTGATTGACTGCCCACCTGGGGGGTCTTTCAACACCAAATAACTGATCATTTCTAGCATAGGAATGAGCTGATAACTAAGCTGAAAGAGATGTGATAAGGTCAGGGAAGGACTTTGAGTGAGAAGATAAACCAAAAGAATAGCTTAAAGGGTTGGAGGTTAAGTGACGGAGTCGGCAGTTAAGAGCACAGGCTGTTCTTTCAGATGACATGGCTAGATTTTTTCCAAGTACCCACATGATGGCTCACAACCATCTGTAACTTCAGGTCCATGGGATCTGATGCCCTCTTCTGGCCTCTCCAGGCACTGCACACATGTGTTGTATGTATCTACATGTAAGCAAAACACCCATACACATTTAAAAGAAAAAAAAATTTGTCTAAAAGAACTGCAGGGACAAAAATGGAGAAGAGACTGAGGGAAGGGAGGTTCAGTGACTGGCCCCAATTGGGATCCAGCTCAAGGGAAGGCTCCAAGGCCTGACACTATTACTGATACTAAGGTGTGCTTACGGATAGGAGCCTAGCATGGCTGCCCTCTGAGAACCCCAACAAGCATCTGAAAGAGTAAGATGCAGATACTTATACCCAACCAAGGGACAGAAGCTGGGGGGCCCCTGTGGTTGAATTAGGGGAAACCTGGAAGACGGTGAAGAGAAGGGTGACCCCATAGTTAGACCAGCAGTTTCAATTAACCTGGACCCCTGAGATCTCTCAGACACTGAGCCACAAACCAGGCAGCACACACCAGCTGATATGAGGCCCCTGACACATATACAGCAGAGGACTGCCTGGTCTGGCCTCAGTGAGAGAAGATGCACCTAACCCTTGAGAGACTTGAGGACCCAGAGAGTGGGGAGGTCTGGTGGGGTGGGATGGGGGTGGGGTTGAGGACATACTCTTGGAGACAGGTCTGGGATGAGGAACAGTCAGAGGGCAGAGTTGGAGGGGGATAATGACTGGACTGTAAAAAAGATTAAAGAATAATAATTAAAAACTAGCTAAGGAGTTCCTCAGACTCCATGGCCTACGGTGAACAGAGGGTGGGCATGCCATGTGTTTTAGCAGTAGGAAAAGGCTGATGTGCCACCAAAGCCCAAAGGAAGATGAGTGAGCTATATGAGTGATGTGAAGTGAGGTGGGAGGGGGGGGGGATGTGGGAAATAGGTAAGGGTTTCTAGACCCGAAGCTTGAAACACATCGATCAAAACAGGACTCTTGGAAATAAAAGAAGGATTTTGATGGTACCCTCCCACAGCAGAGCCAAGCTTCATGAGGCCGGAAGCTTATGATGTTGTAGAGAAAAAAGCACAGGATAGAAGATATTAAGTTACTGGGGGTGCCTGAGAATCTTGAAGGAGCAAATAGGAGACCTTACAGCTTAAGCTCGGTCTGCTTCTTGTTAAGTGTGGTGGTTTGAATATGCTTGGCCCAGGGAGTGGCACTATTAGGAGGTGTGGCTGTGATGGAGTATGTGTGGCCTTGTTGTAGAAAGTGTGGCACTGTGGGGGTGGGCAATGAGACCCACATCCTAACCATATGGGAACCAGTCTTCTCCTAGTGGCCTTCAGATGAAGATGCAGAACTCTCAGCTCCTCCTGCACCATGCCTGTCTGGATGCTGCCATGTTCCCACCTGGATGATAATGGACTGAACCTCTGAACCTGTAAGCCAGCCCCAATTAAATGTTGTCCTTATAAGAGTTGTTTTGGTTATGGTGTCTCTTCATAGCAATGAAACCCTAACTAAGACAATAAGCTAACATAGCTACTTCTGTCCCAATCTTTTTATTTCCTCTGACTTGAGTTTTAGAACTTTTCACAGAGCTGTCTAATTAAGATTCCTTCTGTGCCTTCTAAACACACCCCATGCAGACCACAATGCACAGAACACTGTAATGATAAGTCATGATAAGGTGATCACTGAGCAAATGCATGTACTTATTTTCTAGACTAATTCTCAAGCTGCTAAAATTTTCATTAAATTTCCAGTGCCCTTGGTAAGCTTTGGAATGATCTAAAAGGTGCATAGACCAGGTATATAGTTGCCAATGAGGCAGATACAAATATTGGTTTCATGAAATGAGTATCTCTCATTTACTTGCCTTGCTGTGTTTAAGTAGGAGGAGGCTTTAAGGCCCCTCTAATAGTCAAGGCTAATGATCTGGTCACCGTAACAACCTCCCAGAGAGTATGATCTATAAAAAACAAGTATTTCAGAGAATTTCCAAGACAACTGTGTAAAGGAAATGGTTGAGCCTGTGAGCATTATCTTAAATATCCTCCTGCTGATGCATCATTTAAGAATGTATATGTACCTATATGTATATAATCTCCAAAGATATGCACATACCATATGCTAGACACCATAGCCACACATTGTGTCTGTTCCTCTATGTAATAAGGTCTACAGTTAGCAACTAGCCTATTCCTGCAAATGGAGAGAGAGACTGTGAGGGAGGGGAGGAGGGAACATGGCCTCTGCAAGAGGGTTTCTCCCAGTGTGCAGTGGGAAACAACATAGGAAACTGAGGGTGGGTTTGGCTATGGTAATAAAGGCTGGGGTCCTAGGAGCTAAGTGTGAGTGACAGCTGCCACGAAGTACCTGGAGCAACTAATAACTCCGAGAGAAGAAAACAAATGTAGGGTCAGCCCCCATTTCTTTTTAAGACTTCTATGAGCATGTGTGTGCGCACGCATTGTGTGTGTGCAGGTGGTGCCTGCATTGGCCAAAAGAGGGCATCAGATCTGCTGGCACGGAAACCAGCAGTGATTAGAAGCAGCCCAACATGAGCACTGGAAATCAAACACGGGTCTTCTGCAAGATCAGTAAGTGCTCTTAAGGGAGTAAGGCAATCTCCCCAGCCCTTCATTTCTTTCAAAAGAAAACAGTCTTTGAGAGGGAGATGCATCCTCACAAAAATCACTATATCCTGTGAAGAAGAAGAGAGTAGGCTGACATGATCTGAGGATAGACGTTCAGCAGGTTAACCTTGAGTGTCCCTTCACGGGAGTGAGCTGAAGAGGTTACAGATATATATAAATTAGGCTGAACTTGGATTACTCATGGCTGCTTTCCCCTTATCTCCTTCCCTGGGGTCTGAACTTTTTTTTTTGGGGGGGGGGCAGCAGGTTCTGCTTGGTGACCTCCAAGAAGTGTCTGCAACAGAATGATGCATTGTGGCTTTACCCAGAACAGCCCTAACCAGCCTTGTCCCAGTTGCCTGAGTTACAGTCAAGGTTTCCAGAACCTCCGGCAGTTCCTTCCACTGTGAATTAACTTTATGGGATATAATTTCCTAGTGTGAGGTGGTTTTTTTTTTAAGTCTTTAATAAAATGTTCTGGTGTGACCTGTTTTTGTGACTACTCCAACAGTTTTTGGTTTATGACTGGAGGTGACCGGAGACCCTATACCCTTATGTGTCCCCTCCTCCCTATAAGATAAAACAGAAATATAAGGCAATTTGGACTGTATTAGGGACATAAAGAATCGAGGAAACCATACCTTAGAGACATCATCAAAATGAAGAATGCAAAGGGAAATGATTTTTCTGGGGTTTGGCTTCTTATTTTTGAACTTTGTGCATAAAACAATTCCTTTGAGTCCTGCCAAGTGAAGTCTAAAAAGGGCCATATTCCTTTAATATTTATCAAACTTGATGGGAGTGTACGGCATGACTCTAGGAGCCACACAGACATAAAATGCATGCTGTGCCCTTCAGTAATGAACAGTCTGCTTGTGGAGCACAAGGCAGTTATAGGAAAGATAAATGGTAAGGCCAGGCAAACTCCACGAGCAACAGATAATTTGAGCACAGGAGGTCAAATGCAGAGCACTCTCCCTAAAAGCTTTGGGGCAGGCAGGTGACATGCAAAGTACAATTGAAAAGTAGGAGTGACTTAGGCGTGTGAGAAGATGAGTTTTCCAGCAGGGGTGTACTCAAGGGAAGGAGGGTGCATGTGTGGTTTATCTCAGGGCTTCATCTCAAGCAAGAAACTTGTGATGGGGGACACGCTCAGCCAAACCACGGGTTCACCTTCCCTACCTGCCTAGAATTTCACACAGCACCAACCCACCTACGTGGCAGAGAGACCCTCAACTCCCCGTGACAAAAGTAATATTCTCAAATACTGAAATGTGAATTCCAGTGCGGACCTCCCTTCCCACATCAGAATACTAATGGGCTAAAAAGTTATGAAAGCTTAGACTCGTTGATTTGAATTAGAGAGAAGAGCTGTGTTCCGAGTCACTAAAGCAAAACAGGAAGCCCTGATTCCCGTGCCGCCACAAGCTGGACTCTATCTCATGGCCAGGGGGCTCGCTCTGGCTGCGCTCTGCTCTCAGGACCAACTTACCCAACTTGTAGAATATGGGAAATTTCAAGAGGGTGGGTTCTCTGTATGCTTCACATATTTGAATAACTTGTGTGTGGCCCATGACACTCCTAAGAATGCTGGCTATTTACGCTCCTCCCTTCACATTTGTGCCCCTTCTTAGTGACATGCTCATGTGACTTCCTTGTCCCCTTTGCCAAGTGAGGCATGGGAGAAGTGAGTTCAGGTCAAACTTCAGTTTTTCTGCCAACCCAACTATGAGTTTAGACTTCAGCTCCTTGGATCCTAGCTGAGACGTGAGGCTAGGACAATCTTCAGATCACTCTTCTACCAACAGGGACAAGAACATCTGAGAACGACAACAGGAGACTTGTGTCCGTGGCCAGTGTTACCCAGCTGTGAGCTTCAGGGAACAATCCCATTCTGCCTCTGAGTTCCGAGAAAAAAAGATGTCCCTTTCTGGAGGAAGCAGCCTGGGAGTGGCCTGGAACTCCGGTCACCACCAAAACTCAGAGAATCAATAAAGGATGAACTCTGAAGCCATTGAATTGGCCCAACATCCCGCCCCACCACTCTGTCAAGCCCCTACTCCTCTAAAAAGCAAATGTCTATCACAAACTTCCCGGGAGCCACTAGGTATTGCTCCAAACATAGCCTGTAGCCTGTCTCTGCAGATGTGTAAGACCCAAAGTGACCAGCTGCTACCCTGGACAAATATGACTCAGAGGGTGAAATTCTAAGTTTCTAGTTGGTCATCTGGACCCATTCTCTATCTTTGCTGTGATTCTGTGTCCCTGAGAGACAGTCCTATTGATGGCATCAAATGGGCTTGTACATTCTCTGCTTTCTGCCCGGTTCAGCTATCAGGACATAAGAGAGGAGGGTGGGTTAGTCAGGGTATGCATCCCCCTCCCTCCATGTCAGGGTTTGGCCTGGGCAGTGATTGTGTTCCTCTGTGTAGGCCACCACTCCTTCCTGTAATCTCACACATAGCACTGGCCTCACCAGCTTCACAAACAGCTTGTATCCGTTGTCAACTAAGATCTGAAGGTGGTAAAAGTTTCTCGCGGTGGCTGACTTGAGGGTCTTATTTAAGTATTAGGACACCATTGGTATTAAGACACCACTGTCCACCTACCATGACAACTCAGGATGCTTACAAACTAAAGGGAGGGGCTCCCAAAGCAAAGGTCAAAGGACAACCAACATTCAAATATGTGAGAGATAAAGTCCTAATTAATGACCTACCCAGGAGAGAGAGTTCTAATAGGAGATTCACAACCAAGTGAGAACACAGGATTCCAAGTAAACAAACGCAATCATAAAGTCAAAGGCCCTCCAAGGGACATCCACAGGGAACTGTTCTCGTCTTTCTAAGTGGCCAGGATGAAATGACAGAGTAGGGTATGGGGACACATTAAACTCTCTGGTTCCCAGGTACAACTCGTCCTCTCCGAGAGCTCAGTGTTAAATAAAAATTCCTCAGAGAAGACTTGTAGCCAAGCACTGTAACCTGGGAGCCCAGAATCACCAGACCCAAAGCAGGAGACCAGAAGTTCAAGATGGGCATTGCTGGTTAAACTTTTACTTCACACGTACTCATTTCCATCCCTCCCAAACCGCTCAGAGCTCTGAAACAGTCTCATGTAGCCCAGAATTTGTAGCTGAGAATCATCTCAAACTCCCGATCCTCTCTCCTCCAATTCCCAAGGGGCTAGCCTGGCAGGAAGTCTATTTGCTCCGCAGCCTTCTCGTTTCCTGAGAGAAAAGTCAAGTCCTCTCTGGCATCTCAGGACTAATGCTGAAGCAGCAGGAGTGTGGCACACTCCATCTCCACGGGGACTGAGGCTCTTTGTCCTATCTACCCTCCTGTCCTTGAGGTAGTCCTCTCTACTAGTTGGCTGATCCTAAGATGTTTTATAACAAAACTATGTTCCTACGTACTTGTGGTTTCCGAGTTGGGTCACCCCAGCAAATTAGTCTGTAGGGAGTTACAGAACTCTCCAACCTAAAACCACGCCAAGTGTGGGCAGTATGGCGATGTCAGGATTTGTGGCTGGCTTGTGAAGTGGGAGCACTTTGTGAGATGACACCCCTTACCTGCGGGGTCTCTAGTTAACACAGGCAGGTGAGGTGAGAACTGGACCAAAGGCTGGGACACAGCAGTCAGTGCTGGGGAGCTGATGTGAAGATGTGACTCTAAAGGGAGAGGTCAGGGAAGCAGGACAAGAGTCCCACCTACGAGTAACACCAGAAGCTCTCGCAGGAGACTCCTGGGACAGTGACTACTTAAGACATTTTCCAAAGGCCGTTGTGTTTCATCTTCACGACCAGGATCCCCTGAGGAGCTGGGACTAAGATACAGTAAGTACTGCGGCAGACTCTTCAGAAAAAAAAAAGGGGGGGGGGGACTTTCCGAGCTGGCAGCAGCTGGAGTAGTGAGACTGCATCGAGCTACTCACACTGGGAGTTTGAGCTGAGGAGGAGAGGCCTGAATGCCAGCCTGCTATGAGAGACGCACTGTGGTAAACCTGGAGGGCAAAGTTCCCTGGCCAGGACTTCTCTGTGACTGTGGTGTGACCCGAGCCGTCACCCTGAGCACATCTGTTGTTTCTCTTGGCAAATCTACTGCACAGCAGTGTCAAGAATGAGTTGTGGCAGAGGCCTGCCCACTGCCTTCAGATGTGGGCAGGCAGGTACCACGACCGTGAGCAAGTATGTGGTGGGGAGACGGGAGAGGAAGAGAAACAGAATGGTTTTGTGGACTGTGAAGAGAGGCAGAACTGGAGATGCAATGGCAGTGATGTGAGAGGCCCCTGCTGTCCCGGCCCATGCTAATGCTGAGGACCATGTCTGGGGTCATGTCCCTACTGCAGTAGGGGTCTTTATTGATGTCCATAGCTGTCCCTACTGCAGTGGGGGTCTGTATTGATGTCCATAGTCCATGCTACCAAGGGTCATGCAGATGTCTATGACCTGAGCTGCCACCTGAAGCCACGTTGATGTCAAAAGGGCCATGCTGAGCTTGAGCTGGGCCCATCCCTTACCTGGGCAGTACAGGAGAGCTGGTCCAGGCAGCATGGTCAAGGGAGAGCTGGCCCCCATGGCATGGGCATGGGAGAGCTGGCTGGCTGAACAGCTCAGCTACTGCCCAGGCTCAGATCCACCCCCAACACTGACTCCATCTATGAGCTGGAGGGGCCAGGCCTACAGAAGAAAAGCCACAGGATCTCTATGACTTAGGGCAACAGCAGGATATCCCAGAGGAGTCTTGGTGAGGGGCCAGTATTGATGGTGTAGTAGAAGCCAGAGGCCTTGACCCAGACCAACAACTCACTACCATGAACATTTGCAGGTAAAGTTATTTGGGCAAAAGGCAATAGTTTCCAGTGCCATGACAATGAACGATTATGTGATAGAGAGGTGGGAAAAGCAGAGGAGCAGGTTACACACAGTGGAGCTGGAGCACTGACTGCTGTGACGGGTGCCAGAAGGCCTTGATAGATAGAGGAGCAGGTTGCTGCCCAGAGGTCAGCAAGATGGTTTGTTATTTTATTTTATTGGGGGTGGGGGAGCAGGCATTAGAAGAGTGGAGGGCAGATATGGAAGGACTGGGATATCAGTGGGACTAGGGTGCATAGTGTGAAATTCCCAAAGGATTAATAATAATAAAAAAAAAATAGTGTTAAAAAAATGAGTTGTAGGAGTTGTAGGCAGCTCTCTCCCGACTGCCTATAACTCCAGCTCCAGGTGATCCGATGCCCTCTTCTGCCCTCTGGGGGCATCTGCACTCTCATGCACAAACCCACCCACAAACACCACACATACACATAAAAATATATCTTTAACAATGAAAAAAAAAGGTGAGTTGTACAAAATTCAAGAAGGGACTGTGTTCTATTTAGGGATAGAGACGGCCCCTGGGAGATGAGATATATAGCCGGATGTGCCAATAGTAAAAGCAGAACTGTAACACCAGGCCAGGCATGGAAACCATGAGGAACCAAAATCAGTCCAGGGGGATGGAGAGATGGCTCAGTGGTTAAGAGCACTGACTGCTCTTCCAGAGGACTTGAGTTCAATTCCCAGCAACCACATGGTGGCTCACAACCATCTGTAATGGGCGCCGATGCCTTCTTCTGGGGTGTCAGAGTCAGCATACTCATACATTAAATAATCAAACAATTTTTTTTAAAACTCAGTCTTGGCTGCTATCTCATGCTATTTACAATCATCAATTTAAGGGTGATGTGAGCTAAATGTGTAGGCTCTTAAATGATAAGGTTTGTGAGAAAACAAGACTAGTACTGTCTTACATAAATGGGAGGCAGAACACAGTACTCAGCATGAAAATGCAGTACAAAACAAAAAAAAGAAAAGAAAAAGAAAAAGATTCTTGCTCTTTATTTAAAAACTTCAGTCCATTAAAAAAATACCGTTAAGGTTGTGTGTCCTAGCTATTGCTTGTAATCCCAGAACTCACAGCGTTGAGGCAGGAGGTCTGCCACTAGTTCAATACCAGCCTAGGCTATATGGTAAGTTTCAGGCCCTGCCTGGGCTACAGAGCAAACCTGTTTCAGCCTACACTGTGTCATTTCTGCTGGCCAGTGTCCTGTGGGATGAGTTGCTGTCCATGTTCAAGGTGATGAAATGCGTGCATAAAGGAATGGTCCTGAACTCCCAAGCTGTTCACAGCCCGTCCACGAGGTCTGGGCACACTCCCACAGTCTCCCTAGGCTCTCTGTGCCCTCAGCAGCAGCCCAGGCAGTCACGAGACCTCAGATCACTGTTCCCTTGTCTCCTAGACACAGCAAACCCAGCATTCCTTCTCACCCTTGTACAACCAGCTCTACCCCCAGGGGCTCGGCTTCCCTTTCCACACCTGAGGTGTCCTGTCCAGGAAGACTCCACCAGCATTCCCTCACAGGCTTCTCCCGACTTTTTAAAGCTATTGCTTATTTTCGGGGTGGTTACACAACTTGAGAGTATGCTGTCTTCCCTACTCCAGAATGGAAGTTAGGGTTGGGCGTGTCACATTTAGCGACAGATTCCCACTGGAATTTCCAGTCAATAAACTCTTTTTAAACATGAGGCTGCACAGCCAATGGTTTTCTTGCTTCTTGCACTGAATGTCCAAATTTCAAGCTAAGATGGATGGCGAGGAGGTGGCCCTATGACCAGCCACGATGAAGCACTTTAGTAAGTACTTTCCATTTCCCAAGAGCAGCAGCTTCCGATCTGTGACAATGGTGGCAATGGTGATGGGAGAGGTTCTGAAGGAGGTCAGGGTTGCTTTCCTACATGCTAAAGACTAAATACATTTATCTCCTACTTCTGGTGAGCCAGACAGTGAAGGCTTACATATGACTTAACTATGATTCAAAGGTCCACTAAGGTCTTTGAAATAAAGAGTTGTTACAGTCTCATTCAGCTAAAAGTCTGGCGTGCCTTCCACAGAGCCATTAGCCTGCACAAGCACACATGCCCTTCCATCCCCCCACAACCCCACTCCACCGCCACCACCACTACAACCACCACCACCACCGTAGCCACTGGAACAATAAAAAGTCTTCACAGCCAAGTTCAAATCAAATGATAGATTTATTATCTGTCTCTGTTACACAGTAAGTGAAAATAGCTCAATTTAGGACATTCTAAAACTTGCCTGGATTTCCCACATACTGAGAGACCAACCAGTGTCAGCTGCATGGGCTGACAGCCTGGACTGGCCCTCACGTCTAGATTTCTTCCACAGCTTTAAAGAATTTCTTGTTGTGTCCTTCAAAGCATCTTCCTCTTTTCAAACTCCTTCACAAACAGGAAAGAAGAAAAAATGCAAATGACATTCATGGAAAAGTGATTTTCAAATTCTAGGTCACCATTAGGACCTCAGCTCTGCAGAGGTAAAATGTGTGGGAACAGGGACCTTGCTGGAAAACCAGCTACTTTCAAATCAGCCTTTGCTGGTATCAGTCTAAGCTCCAGACAGAGCTTGACTTTTTCCTTTAGACCCCGAAGCAAACAGGGCTGCTTTAACAATCCTTCCGTCTTCACTGCAGAACTACTGCATGTGGCTGATGGGCACCACTGTTTATCCAAACCTATACAATGTGCACCCACATGCAAAAGGCCCTTTAATAAGGCAATGAGGACTTTCTCAGAGACTAAAACGTAACACTGATTCATTTTGTATTTGAACAAAATGTTGAAAAGCTTAGAAATGCTTAAAACAAACAAATGCCCTAGACATAAGGAACAAACAGGCTAGCAGTCAGACTGCAGCAACAGCCACCAACTAAACACACTTTCTCATACTTTACTAATCACCCGCTTCTTCCAACCACTCAGGAATATGATATTGAAAGCACATGAGCAAAGACTTGATCAAACAAGGAGTCTGGCTTAGAATCCCTAAGACGAGGGCAAAGTTCACAACAAAGCAGAAATTTTGAATTCTCTGGAAACTGTTCCTATCTAGGGAAATAATTTGTGCCTATTTTCAGCTTAAGAGACAGGGTTTTGTTGTTAAGAGACAAATGTCATCGTGAGCTGTTGTCTTATCTACTGTTTGTTTTGTTTTGTCAAGGTTAAAACTCTCGTAAAGAGAGCAGGAGAGACATGATACTAAAGAAGACATACTGAGAGCACTGCAGACTACAGACTATCAACTGAGCGTGCACCACAGTGTTCTATCAGAAAGGAAAAGCCAAATGGTGGAATGCAGCTCCTCTAACTGTGGGCACAGGATAGGACCACACAGCCACTCATGGCTCGGCCCTGCCCTCCTCAGGCACCCACCCCCACACCTCTTTACTGTTGCTTCTTTGCTGAATTGCAGCCCCTCTCTGGAAACAGATGCCTTTGGAGTCAGGATGGCTATATTCCAAGGGTTCCCCTGGAACACCCCAATCATGAACCACAAAGCTACAACTCCTTCCACAGCCCAGGCTGCAATTCAGGATGCTGTTGCCTCTGAAATGCTTTGCACACCTTGTCAATGACAAAGGGCAAATGTCTCTCTTCACGTCAGGAAGGTTTTACATTAGGGCCTCAGAGCAGTGAGCTATGGAGAGAGAAGGACACAGCTATCGTGTGCTCACCTTATAAATGGTAGTTCCCAGCTGTGCGGGGGACATGCTGACAACCACCCCAGCACTCTGAAGAGCAGAGATCTTCTCTTTAGCGCCACCTTTTCCTCCAGCAATAATTGCCCCTGCATGGCCCATCCTTCTGCCAGGAGGAGCAGTTATACCAGCAATGAAGGACACTACAGGCTTGGCCTTTGGACCCTGGAGAGAGAGAGAGAGGTTGTGAAAGCTTGAAGACTAAGTCAGTCAAACTGGACCTCAAAGCTGTGACGTTGGCAAGCAGTGAATGGCTTAGGATGGGAAAGCCCATCACTCAACGCACACACTGAAGTCCTCTCCTTCAGGAGACTCAGAGCTCCACACCAACTCAGAAGTCACTGAGCAAGCACTTCCACCAGCCGGTAGCAGCGCCATCGGCACTTCATAAGCTGTTCCACACACACGCACCTGGGCCTTTCTTTTGATAAATAAAAAGTACATACACCTGAAAATTGTGTTTTGTGACTTATGACAATAACTTAAGACTCAAGATCAGGAGGTGGCCGGCTAGACTAGAGCGCAGTCTTGGGTTCACCACCTGCTGCAGGGCAGTGCAGGGGGACACTGTGTAAGCTTTGGTGCCAGGCAGCAAAGGGGCCAAGCGCCACATCTGTCACTGGGGAGCTTGGAGTTTTGAGCAGAGCATGCAGCTTCTGGAGACTCTCATTCTCGCAGCTGTAAGATGGAGACAGTGTTATTCTCGCAGCTGTAAGATGGAGACAGTGCTGCGCACCTTGGAGAGTTTTAAGATGGAGACAGTGCTGCGCACCTTGGAGAGTTTTAAGATGGAGACAGTGTTGCGCACCTTGGAGAGTAGTGGGAGATTTCAGGAGAGAGTGGATCTGATAATGTAGCCAGTTCATGAATAGCTACTGATGCTGTTTAAGAATTATTCAGAATGAGCTTCATGGAGACTTTTTTTTTAAATAAAAGATTGTATTTTCTACTTTAAAAAAAAAGACTCAAGGTCAATCGCTTATCTTACTTCACATCCTGAGTTGTTGTTATAGTTCTCATCCTTAATAAATGTCCTCAAAGGAAAAGATGAGGGGTGTTGGGACACAGGGAAAGACCCAAGACTCGCACTCAATTTCCTACTAAGGCTGTAAGTCCATGGACCACGCACATCACTAACATAGACCTGGACTTTCTTAAATATGAAACTACATGCATGACAGTCAATCATTCTTTTTACTTTAAAATTATACACTCTAAGAAAAATGAGCAAGGTTGACTTTATTCAACAAAAGTGCATTCTAGTATACAAAATTATTTACATAACTATCACTGCATGGGATTCTGACATTAAAAAATGCTAAAAGCCCTTAGAGATGGAGAGATGGCTCAGCAGCTAAGAGCATTGACTACTCTTCCAAAGGACCTGAGTTCAATTCTCAGCACCCCCTGCCAGCTCACAACTGCTCATGACTCCAGTTCCAGTGGATCCAACACCCTCTTTGGCAGACACTGCTGACTCTTATGTGACACTTTGTCTTAAGCTGCTTAAAATAAATACACTAGCTCTGTAAAACCCAACCAGAAATAATAAATGAAACAAACACATATTGCCACTAAACTTGTAAACAATTCAAAGAATTCAGAGTTGGGCCCTAATACACTTTAGTATTCAATTTGACAGTGTAACACGGTATCAGATTTTTTTTTTTTTTTCCTGAATAGAAAGCACTTTTTACTTAAGCTTACAAACTTTTCTGGAGAGATGGCTCAGAGGTTATGAGCACTCACTGCTCTTCCAGAGGACCTAGGGCTCAATTTCCAGCACACATATGGCAGCTCTCAAATGTCTGCAACTCCAGTCCCAGGGGATTTGACAACCTCACACAGCCGTGAATGCAGGCAAAACACCAATGCATGTAAAATAAACTAAATCATTTGTAAAAAAGAAAAAAGACAGCCACTAACAACCCACCCTCCTCACTTAGCAATACTCATCAGTGCTTTCTACAGGCTGTACAGAGTACCAGCACCCTGACATCCATACCCTGGAACATCAGACAGGGCACAGATCTGAGGAGGTGGCAGAAGAGTCTGCAAGAACTCACATGTGCCAAGTGGGGCCTTCAGCCACCCTGCCACAGTGTGACACATGTGAATGGACAACTTAAAAGAAGAGATGAATCTTCACTCATTGTTTCAGAGGGTTCCTTCAGTACACACTAGCATGCTCCTCCCCTGTGGTATGAACAAGCAAAGTGCGCCCTGCTGACATCATTGCAGCAGTAAGCAGAGAGAGCGAGGAGAAGGAGCAGGGCAAGATAATGCTTCAAGAACTTGCCTCTTCCTCCAACTGGGCTCCTCTCCTAAAGTTTCAGAACCTCCACAGTGCTAGCAGCCAGAGGCCACACCCTTTACATATAAGCTTATGGGGCACTTTACATCCGAAGTGGAAAATCCTGATTGGTTTTACTCAGAGAAAAAAGGCATCTGGGCCTGGGGAGAAACCAGTGGCTGGAGAGTAGAGTAGGGCATGACCGAGACAGTCCAAGTGAGCAAGATGAGGCTCAGTGTGGAGGGACGCAGGGTACTCGAGCTGAGGCCTCTGATCTGGATCCATCACTGCAGACACAGAGGGGGGTGAGAGCAATGAAAGAGACCCCTGAGTTGTCTGCCACGGATGGGAGAATGCAAGACAACCCCACAGCTTAGGCAGAGATGCAGGAAACAGCCCGGGACCAGGAGTAGGAGCAGGGAGGGAGTCTATAGGAGCCCCAGAGGATGTCAAAGGAAGTCTGAGGTCTAACTGGAGGCTCCTGGGAACCTTCCCAGAAACAGCACAACACTGCAGCTCAGTTCACCAAGGCTGCTCCCTAGGTTCCTGCCTCATACACCCAAGCGGTGCCAAAGCAGCAAGGCCAAGGAATGTCCTCAGCAGAAACGAGAATGCTGGGGGCTTAGGGAATGAAGGGAAAGGAAAGAGACCTGATGTTAGAGAGAGCTGGGCCACATCTTACAACTCTGTGGGGCTTTCAATCTCCCAGAAGACATGGACATTTAAAGCGGTCCTTAAAAGTTCCTGAAAGCACCAACAAGAGGAGGTGCACTACGTACCAGGCCTGCAGTGCCATGACTGCCTCCTTCCACACTGCCAGAGTCCCTATTTCTCTTCTGGCATTTAATTTATTTACTCCTCAGGTTTTGGTTTTGCTTTTTCCCATAAGTGCCAATGTGAAGTTATTCCGAATTTTAATTTTTTATCTTACTGTGTATGAATGTTTAGCCTGCATGGACACAGGCTCACTAAGTGTGTGCCTGGTACCTGTGGAGACCAGAAGAGGGCACAAGGTCTCCTAGAACTGGACTTGCAGGTGATTGTAAGCTACCATGTGGGTGTGGGAAACTGAACCTAGGTCTTCTGCAAGAGCAGCAAGTGCTCTTAAGCTCTGAGCCACCCCTCCAGTGCCATGTCTCCTCTTGCCTGGCTTCTTCTGCAGTCCCACCCTCCGCTGGCCTGGCCTCCTGAAGACCACTTGTCACCGTCATCAGCAGAAAAGGACACTTAACTCAGGCACTGCACACTTCTCTCCTCAGCTCTCAGACTCATTCACCAAGGCTGGACAGCAACCTGCTCCCAGCATGTGGCCCCTCCTCCCTCACCCTTACCGGCCAAATCCAGCAAAGCAGCTTAGCTCCCTGAGCTAACTGACAGCAATACAGCAGCACACTACTCCTTCACATATTTAACTGGAAGGCAGAGGCAACAACAAAGACTTCCCCAGGTGTACATAGGAAGCTTTTCTACTTGATCTTCAGTGCTGAGGGCTTTCTACAAGCAAAGACTAAAGTTAGCAGGAGATAAAAACAACAGAGAAAGATAGAAAAGAAAGGTTCTTTAGAGGGTCAACCTTGCAAAAGCCAAGGACATTTATTTCCCTTGGAATCTAGAGGAAGAACACCAGGGACAGCGGATATAAGCCTCAAATGAAATCTGGGCTTCAGGCTTCTGGCTTCTGGCCTAAACTCTCTCCTCTCAGCAAGAGTCCAACATTTCAACTACACAATGATGGGTGACGCCTGTAGGGGAGGGTTCAAAGTGGAGAAGCAGGGAACAAATGAACTCAGAATCTAGAACATCCTGAGTGTTAGAGAATAAAAAGCCTGGGCTTAAAGTGAGCTTTCATGTTTTCTTGAGAAATGAAATCTGTGAAAAATAAAGATAACCTCTGAAGCAAGCCCAGTGTCTGTCAGGAGCAGACAGCTGAGGTCTTCCACACATACTTACTGAGTTATGCTCCTTCAGAAACGCGGCAGCATTTTCTTCAGCGTGACCACCAATTTCACCAATCAGTATGATGCCTTCTGTGGCTGGATCATTCAGGAAGACTTCAAGGCAATCAATAAAATCAGTCCCATTAAAAGGGTCACCTCCAATGCCTGAGAAGGTCAAAGGATGTCAATATGAGTCAAAACTGTAAGGAGAAAGCGTAGAACTTACGTTAAGAAACGTTTTACTCCATTGTTATCCCGTCCCCTGCTCTTTAGTATTTCAGATGACGCATGGCTCTCACCACTCAAACCTCTCAAACCGACTCTCACTTATGAGACTGGATGCAGGTAAAAGGCGACAGGCTGCCCATGTTCACAAACCCAGTCCTCTTCACATAACCCATAAAACTACTCCACACTAACAACTGTGCCTTGAAAGAAATGGGTGTTTGGGGCAGTGAGTGTCTCTTGCCACTTGTCCTTGATTCTATTGCTTTGAGCATATACTTAATAAACCTGAAAACTCTGCTCAGAAAGAGAGAGCTTTTTGCATTATGTGCACCACAGGAAAAGCTAAAACAATGAACAGATGTCTTCCCACAGAGAAGTTCCTAACAGGAGAGGTACAGAGGAATGGCTGAGTTTGAAGACACTGTCAGTGAGCAGCAGGGCGGAAGGCTCCATAGCCCTCTTCTGTAGTTGGGAAATGGCAGCGCCTGCACACAGGCCTCTCCTCCGAGCACGTGACATTTAACAATGAGAACTTGGACAGCCACGAGGCAAATGTCCCCTACTCTCTGGCTGCCCATGTTCTTGTTCCAACACATCTTTGAGAAATGCAGCTGAGAACAGGCCATAGCACTGAGGAGGAGGCAGCCAGGGGTCAAGTCCTGGGCTCTGCTTCACAGGGGCAGACGGGCCACTGCTGAGTCCCCAACCCTGCTGCGGCATCATGATCCTCCATTACAAGGGGAGAACAGAGCCTTGAGAAGATGGAATCGGCAAGTCTGTTTCAAAGCCAGCTCTGAGTCCACATCACACCGAATGATATCATGCCTAACACTGTGTCCTGAAAGTAGAGAGGCTCAGCACATGTTTTCGATTTGAGTTTAATTGCTTATTGAATATTCCAGGGGCCTATTTTATTGTATTACAAAGAGATATTTTTAAAAGGCTTTTAAGATGTATTCTAAAGATTTAAAGATTAAAAAAAAATAAGAATCTTGTCTACTTTTCAGCAAAAAGAACAAAAAGGCAGGTAATTTCAAACTGTAAAACCTGCTGTGGCTTTTTAAAGTGTCCCGCAGTCTTGTATGGTACATAGAGAAGCCCTGGGCATGTAGCCGTCCTCAACCTTGACTCTGCCCAATAAGCTACGCACTAAAGCTTCAGCTCAGAGGAGCACCCAGGTGGCCCAGGGAGAGACAATGAGGCAAAGACTGCGATAACTATGAAACACAGGACATATTGTGATAGCACAATGCTAAATCTGAGGAGCCATTTCTTCACAGTAAGCAATATCAGAAGCTTTGGGCACAGTGCCCACCCTTCTGGTCACCTGTGCACTCTCTTAACCCAGAATCAAATCCTGAGAAACAGAAAATACAGCACCAGCAAATTAGCTGTGAGACCATAGCACCTTCCTACTGAAAGCCATCTGGTGTCCCTGTCACTGTATCATTCCATGAGTGGAATGCTCCATTGCTATGCTCCAAAAAAAGACTCCGGCCAAGCACTCACCAATACACAAGGACTGCCCCAATCCGACTTGGGTTGTTTGGTGAACTGCTTCATAAGTCAGAGTACCGGACCTGGACACGATACCTTAAAAGGAAGAGAGTAAAAACATCAGTCTGCATGGATGGCATATGGCCAAATGGTGATGAAACTAACACAGACTGTATACAATTCACAGCATGGTTTGCCACTTAGATCAATAGCAGCTTCAGATGAAGACGCAAAGGGAAGTATGTCATTAGTTAGGGTTGTTTTATGACTTTAAAACCAATGCCAAAACAAAGAAACAACAACAACAAAAAAAAAAAAAAACCTTAAAACCCCTCTTTTGGGAATTTTTACAGAGAGGATAATATTAATATGACCTTGGTAAGCTTTATCCTGCTTAAGGCAGTGGAACAGACTGGCTTTAGGTACCCCATCACTAAACCATGAAAAATCAGAATTAATTGTATTTAGCAATACTACCTACATCCTCCCTGCAACTGTTTTTCTAAGAATGTTCACATTCTTAGAATAGTTGGTAAGCTCCCTCCCTAATTCAGCCAGTCTCACATTTAACTTCCTTACTGCACCAAGCCTATGCTGAGAACACCTAACTTCACAACCAGGGTCTATGGTAGAAGAGCAGTTCAAGGGGCTTGCCTGCCCTGCCCTGCCCCGCCCTGCCCCACCCCGCCCTGCCCAAAGGCCACTAGTCCCAGGCAGCAATCCATGCAGTATTTACAACAGAGACATGATGCAGAGCTGGGATTCCCAACTATATACAAGCATAATTCATTTAAGTTGTTACAAAATATTAAAAATTTTAGATGTCACCGGGTGTGGTGGCACACGCCTTTAATCCCAGCACTCGGGAGGCAGAGGCAGGCAGATTTCTGAATTCGAGGCTAGCCTGGTCTACAAAGTGAGTTCCAGGACAGCCAGGGCTATACAGAGAAACCCTGTCTTGAAAAACCAAAAAAAAAAAAAAAATTTAGATGTCAATTAAAACACATCAGTGCACGACTCTGAAGCTCTGGCATGTCCACGGGTTACTGAATCTCCTCCTTTGGGTAAGACCTCATCCTAACAGTATGGCCTTCCTATAGGGCGAGGAGAATTCTTGTCTGACTAAAACAAAAGCCATGAGCATCAGCTAACCATGACCTCGGCTTCAGCACAGCCGTGTTCAATCTTAGGCCAAAAGCAGTGTGTCTCAGCTGTCACTGTATACTCATGGTCAGGATGTATGCTATCTATGCAAATGTACTCTTTGCCTGCCCTACATACTTAGGCACACAAGACTGCAGATTCTCCACATCAAACAGTAAAACTGGAAGCAAGCATGCCTGGACCTCCCACACATCACCCAGTTGTTCTTTTAGGTGAGTTCCACTCCGCTCCCTGACAGAGCTTCACCTCGTGGGGAACTCTGCACTGCCTCCCTAGCCCAGCACAGACCTGGCCTACTCCCTAGATGCGTCTACCATTCCCTTCTCCTAAGGGCCTCGTGCTCCTTCACGCTTCCCTACCTTTTCACATGTACTCTGCTTAAAATGGAGGGCCCACCTCTATCACCTGACAAGAACCACCAACTACCTAGCCAAGCCACACAGAAAGCTTGTGTGCTGCTTCCCACACAGGCCCTTCCTGGACTGTCCCAAAGGAATGAGATGGGATCTGCTTCTCTCAGTCCCGTTTCTGCTTTCTATTGAGCCTACTAACAGCGGGAGGTCCAGAAGTTATACCTCACGTAGCACACACAGTGCAACCCTAAGAATTTTCAGGTAAGAACAAGTCGTCCCACTGTGATGACTGCTCTTAGTTAACATTAATAGTTATGGTGGGAGGTAAAGAACACTGCCCCTAGCTATTATAATGGAGAAACAATCTAAGTGGGTCAAAGTTAGCTGCAGAGAATCCAACTTCAAGCCTAGAACAGCTAGCTTTGAAATGTGGCCTGGCTATTTCCTTAAGGAACCAACCAAGTAACAGTACAGTCTTCCCATAGCATCTTGAGAAAGTTTGTGAAATCCAGGAAGCAAAATAAGTCTCGGATAGACACAGACATAGTACTGATAAAAATGTTCCTGGCTCATTCTTCCCAAGGGAACCTCTTGACTAAGACTAACCTTTGCCTTCAGATAGAATGGCAGTCTCTTTCTTTGTGACCCCAAACTTATTTCTAATAATTTGGGTGCTCAGTCCAGGAATCTAGCTCACCTGAAAGAGTGCCTCAGACCCCTCCTCTGGGAAACATATCCTACCAATTCTTGTTTCTTTTTTTCTTTCTTTTTTTTTTTAAAGGCTTTTGGGTCCTGGGCCTTTGGCATTCTTCAAATCAGGAAAAGAATCCAGGTTTGGAAGTCTCTGGACAATACTGGGAGAGCCAGCCCAAAGAAAGTCCCAAGGGACCAAGACTGCTCTGTGCACAGGCCAAAGGGAAGAGATGCTGTGGGGACACCAAACAGTCCTGTGGTTGTCAGGGTGTCCTAGAGCTGGGATGTGCCTTGGACATTAAACTCAGTATAAGAAACATCCCTGAAGAGGGTTAAGCACAAGGTAAGTCAGGATGGGAAGATAAGTCTAGGTTATCTCCAGTTCCCTCAGAGAACCTGGGAAACCTTGGGGCAGATGTGGAGGAAGGACCACAGCCAGCCTGCGACATGGTTAGGTCTGACTGCCTTATATGATGCCATCCAGCTGCTACTTTTCTAGTTGGGCAAAAGTACCACAAGGCTACTTACGTAGTAAATTAGGATTAACTACTTTAACTAGTTGGTTCCCAAAGGTATTAAATTCCTGCCTACATAGGCAGGCACAGACCCATCTGTTCTCAGCCCATATAACACTCAAGTGGAGTAAAGAAGGCAGGCCAAGTAACAACTTGTGCCTGGGGGAGGAGGAAAAGCCAAGACACATGCAGATGAAGCTCACCGTGTCCATAGTTATAATATGGGCAGAGCCACACGGGACAGATATCGTGTTGACTTTTAGGGGATTGCAACAGTTATCAAAGATTCTGTAAAGCAGACTGCAAGCTCATCACTCTGGAGACCAACAAGGAGTCCCACTGACGGAGGCTAATATGAGCCCAACAAGAGATGCTAAAGGGCTTTGCTTTGGACATTTTAGAATCCTTTCAGACTGCAGTCAAGGATTTCCTTTTCTCCCTAGGTCTGACAGTTGGAGTCTTTTAAATAGGCCCTCTGAAGGGGTACCCCAATACTGCTGCACCTGACACCCAAAATTCAGCTGCAAGCACAGATCATCTTAATCCCATAATGGAGGTTAGGATTACTTCTCCAGAGGAACAAGTATGATAAGAACATGAGGTAAAATGGTCAAGTTTGGGCTAAAAAGATCCCAAGGAAAAGTATGCTGTTTCTTTATTGGCCAAAAGCCAGAGATGTCCTCTTGGTAGCTTCATGCCTGCTAGAGGCCAAAGATAGCACAAGTGCTTTGGGAGCTCGGAGCTCTGATCGGTCCTACACGATTCTCAATGCCTCTGTAGAAAAGCAGGATGTTAAAGCAGCAATAAGGGCTGAGGGAAAACCACTCCAGCTAAAGAGAATGGACGTGTCTGGCCTGGAGGCAGACCTAACAGTCAATGGGGCCAGGGAAATCTCCAGGCCAACAAACCACCCCTAGGAATGTGGGCTCACTTTAAGCCATGCTAATGGAAAACCTACCTCAGGATTAGCTTCTTAGCTGGCATCTTAATGAGTTTTAAGAAAACAGAGTTTTAAAGAAAAACAGAGTAAGAAAGAAAGAAAGAAAGAAAGAAAGAAAGAAAGAAAGAAAGAAAGAAAGAAAGAAAGAAAGATAGAAAGAGAGAGAGAGAGAGAAAGAGGAGAGAGGGAGGGAGGGAGGGAGGGAGGGAGGGAGGAAGGAAGGAAGGAAGGAAGGAAGGAAGGAAGGAAGGAAGGAAGGAAGGAAGGAAGGAACCAAGCAAGCAAGCAAGCAAGCTGGGCAGTGGTGGTGCATGCCTTTAATCTCAGTGGGAAGCAGATCTGAGCTCAAGGCCAGGCTTGTCAACAGTAAGTTCCAAGACAGTCAGGGCTACAAGGAGGTACTCTGTCTTGGGAAAAACAAAAACAAAACAAAACAAAAAACAAACAAACAAGCAAACAAAAAGAAAAAAGAAAACAAAGGATTGATAAGAAATGCCAAATATGTATCGTTTCAATCTAATCTTATGAAATTTGTGTTTTAGGGCAAGGAATTAAAATTCACCCAGTAAAAGCTTTGTTCATACAAAGGCCCAGAGCTCTATTCTAGGAATTGGATGCCCTGGAGCAGTGAGTGACCTTTTCTCCCTGGGAGCAGTGACCCTTCCCTCCTCTTCCAACTCCCCCAGCCAATTCTTTTCAGAGGAGCCAACTGAGTAGACTATGAGGCCAGGCCAGGCAGCACCTGAGTTAGACTAAAAGCCAAACTCACTTCCTGCCTCTGTGTGTTGGTCCAAGTGCACCCTCGGATCAAGGGTAAAGACTGAGAAGGCGCTCTTTGACCTCACCCATCAGGGGCATCACAACAAAAGCTGTTTCATCCCCCAAAGAGCAAGCACAAGTCTGCTGGAGAGGAGAAGCCTGGAGGAGGAAGGGTAACTGGGACTCTGCTGACGGAATACAAAGTAGCACGGACATCTCCTAGCACTCCCTGGCAACTTCCTTAAAAGGCAAGCATACTAAATGTGTGTTCTAGCAAATGTTGCCCTTCAGAAATCAAAGTGTATCCATAGCAAGGCCTGTATTTTAGTCTTGTTCCTAATGCTCAAACCTGCAAACAGCCCAGATGACCACTAAGAAAATGGATAAACAGTGGTAAAGCCACAGAGCAGGCAGGAGGCTGTGAGCAGGAAGCTGGTATTCACCACGAACACAAAATACACAGCAGAACCCAGAGTCTGAGCAGAAAAGGAACCACTACCCACGATCATCACTGGTTCCACAGAACTACAAGTGATTCTCAAAGAGGCCCATCATATTTGAGATATATTTCTGACTCACTGTAAGAAAAAATAACTTATTACAGAGACACATTGACTTACAGTCACCGTCACTGTGAGCCGAGTTAGGAAAGTGGAATTTCTATGTTTTAATCTATCAGAAAGTAACAGAGTCACTCACCTATTCTTCCCTTCTTGTGAATGTGGCCAGGCATGATGCCGATTTTGCATTCTCCAGGCTGGAGGAAAGTAAACTGCAGTTTCAGAAAAGTTCCAAAGAAAATTCTAACCCCTAAGTCACATGTGCACACCCACACCCGAGCACACACAAACACCCGAGCACGCACATGCACACGCGCGCGCACACACACACACACACACACACACACACACACGTACTTTAATTCAAAGCCATAGCCTTCTGACTTCCCTCCTACCCTACACTCACGTTGATGACGCCGGGGCAGTTTGGCCCGATTAGCCTCGTCGTTCCCTGGCGTGTCAGTCTGTGCTTGACCCGCACCATATCCTGCTGCGGAATACCTTCCGTAATGCACACAACCAAGGGAATCTCCGCGTCGATTGCTTCATTAATGGCAGCAGCAGCAAAAGGAGGAGGGACATAGATGACAGAAGCCGTTGCTCCTGTTTTCTCTTTGGCCTGAAACATTAATCACAACCGATTGAATCATAAATAAAATATATTCAGCAGCATAATTTGATTAATGTTTAGGAAGGGGTCACAGGCAGGCTATCCTCATTCCCCCATTCTGTAGTCCGTGACGTAGTCAAAAAAAAGAGCAGAATCCAAGCAAAGCCTCTCTGAATGCCATTGTGAATTTAAAGGTTCCGTACATCTTACCCTACAAAAGGACAGTAAATCTGAGAGCTCTTCCCAATTGCACCCACGCTCCCTCCTCCCTGGAGGATTGCACCTGTGCTCCCTCCTCTCTGGAGCTATGCACAGCTTCACTTTTCCTCCCCAGACTCACAAGACCTGGTGCCACCTATCCAGCTTCAAACTCTGTTTCTCCTTAGAAGAACCAGGGCCAGGGACCCCAGGTCTTCAGAATCTAGCCTTCAAACATCTATTTTAAATCCATGGTAAATATGACCAATGAACAGTAGTGTTCCCTTTTATATAGATTTATTTTTACGGTGTGTGTGTGTGTGTGTGTGTGTGTGTGTGTGTGCACACGCACCTGTGAGAGCTTACATTCATACAGGTGCTCTCTCTCAGAGGTCAGAAGATGTTGGATTTCTGGAACTTGAGTTACAGGCACTTGTCAGGAGTCCAATGTGGGTGCTGGAAAATGCCCAACTTAGATCTTCTAGATGACCAGCAAGTGCTCTCAACCTCACTGCTGGGCCATTTCCCCAGTGCCTAAGTGGAGTGTTCTCTTTTTTTTTTTTTTTTAAGATTTTATTCATTATTTTATTTATTATTATATGTAAGTACACTGTAGCTGTCTTCAGACACACCAAAGGAGGGCATCAGATCTCATTATGGATGGCTATGAGCCATCATGTGGTTGCTGGGATTTGAACTCAGGACCTTCAGAAGAGCAGTCAGTGCTCTTAACAGCTGAGCCATCTCTCCAGCCCCAAGTGGAGTGTTCTTACTTGACATTTCTTACTTAATACATACTTACTAGAATATAGCAAGTCAAACCAAGTGCATATACATACATGGCCACAGAGTAAGAATGTGAGTTAACAAAACAAACATTAGGTTTTAATGTTGTCACCCACCACGATGCAAAGCCTTTATACAAAGCCTTACGGAATGTAAATCTGACTACTAGTCTCCATTTGATAGTAACTGATCCACAGGTGGCCTTGCACATCCATCTTCTGCTTCCTTTGGGGTTTGGTTTTTTTTTTTGTTTTGTTTTGTTTTTTTTGCTGTTGTAGTTTTTCTAAGACTTGGTCTTTCTATGTCGCCCGGGATTGTTCTGTAACTTAGTATGTAGACCATGCTGTTCTGAACTCAAGAGATCCATCTATATGAGACTGCCAAAAAAAAAATTTTAAAGGAAAAAAAAAGATGCTGTGATCAAGAAACAGTAAATAAATACCACAGGTGTGGTAGTGCATGCCTTTAATGTCAGCAGACCAGAGGCAGGCAGATCTCTGAGTAAAGGCCAGACAAGGCTACCTAGAGACCCTGTCTCAAAACAAACCACCAAACAAAATATAGTAAGTTACCACACTAAATCACATGGCTAGGAAATAGCAGAGCCAATATTTAACCCTGAGTATATCTGACTCCACGGTGTCTGCTCAGTGCAGCAAAGCAGAGGATTCTCCATAACCAAAACGCGTTCGGAGGTTGTACCAAGGGATGCTACACAAAGTCTAACTACAGTGACAGACTGCATGGGCACACGCAGAGGAAAGACCACAGACAGTCTCTTCAGGGGTCACCCCGGGATGAGTCCGTGCTCCCAGACACCGAGCTTCTGACCACTATGTCCCCATAAACAGCATCACCTCAACAGTGTCCAAAGAGCAGGCACTGACAGCGCCTATAGATGACACGAAGGATTAGAAGTCATTTATGTTTTAACTCTCTCAGGAGAGAATGACAGGCCTGTTGTGGTGGCCTGTGCCTATAATCCCAGCACTCAGGACTCAGATACGAATCAGAACAATGGTCTCCACCTGGGGGTTACTACCACTTTGGGGATCGAATGACCCTTTCACAGGGGTTGTCTTAAGACTATCAGAAAGCACAGATATTTGCATCACAATTCATAAACGTAGTCAAATTATAGTTCTGAAGAAGCCAGGAAAACGATTTTATGGCTGGGGGTCACCACAACATGAGGACTGCATTAAAGGGTCACAGCACTGGGAAGGCTGAGGACCACTGGACTAGAGGACCATGGGTTCAAGACTATACTGGGCTAGTGAGAAGACCTCGTGGGGCAGGGGAAGCAACAATAAAGGGAATGAAGCAAAGGATGGAAATCAAGGCCAGGGCCAACCAGATCACAGGCATACAACATTTCACTGGAAACCCAAGTCCCCACATTCTCCTATCTCACGGCTACAAATACTTACAGATGCTGGCAACAAGTGCTGTACACGGGGAGTCATACTACACAATTAATGATTATTCATTCCGAAAGTTCTTTGTAAAAGATGAATAGGAAAATAAGAAACAATATTTGTCAAGGAACTTAGGATATCCAAATTTCACATCTGCCTGGGTCACAATGAATAACATATGAACTGATTGAACAAAACTATTGGTTTACAAAGCCTAAAAAACTGAAAGGGAAAAAAGACTGATTCACCTAAAAACCTGTATTTGTAATTTCTATATTTTAAACTTCCTGAAAAAAAAAATCACCTTAAAGAAACCAGCAACTGGTGAAAAAAGCAGACCCTACCATGTCATCTCAATAGTGTCTGATGGCACAGAACAGTCCGAGCCTGTCACGTCTCAGCTGGGACACCTCAGACAGACAGAACCCTCAGACTCTGCAACAGCAGCATCCTGGGCTGCCATAAGGGCACCTGCTGTGGGTATGCAAGGCCTGGCTGGGGCACTGTGCATGAAGCACCCACACCACGCCTGCCTGACAGCCCCCTCTGAAACAGGGGCTTCTGCAACTGCTGCTGACACCTGTAGCACCGCTCTGGAAGAAAGGCAGTGAAGAGATCAGGAGCCAGCCAGAAGCCAGACCACGGAGCTTCCTTTAACAGATGACGAACATCTCTTGCAAAACTCACTACTGGATTTTACCACAATCCCAATTTCTCTTGGTCACTGATATCCAGATAGAAAGGCAAAAAGCGCACAGTTAAGACCCCACCCAGAGGATGCCTGTCTCTGCCCTGCTGCTTCTTCTCGGAAGCCGTTACTTACTTCCTTCACAGTATTAAAGACGGGCAAGCCCAGGTGCTTCTGGCCACCCTTCCCTGGAGTGGTTCCTCCCACGAGTTTGGTGCCGTACTCCAAAGCCTGCTGACTGTGAAAGGTACCCTGTGAGGAAAAAGCACAAGAACCATGAAAGAGGCTGACGAAGACAGCTGAGAAGCAAAGGCTCGCTCAGCAACATGGGGACAGAAATCCAAGCACGTTAGATGCTCCCAGGCAGGAGCCCCAGCCAAGCCCTTTCTTCCACTCAGTAAACTGCTGCCAACCTCCAATAAAACCAGTTTCTGCAAAGCCAGAACAGCCGTTGGAAGAGTCCTTTGCCATTCCCTGCTGTAACTGGCTGCGGATCTGGAACAGTCTGTTACTTGTTTAAAAGGCCACCCCATTTTTCCTTTCCTCATTTTTTTGCACCCCACTTTGTCCAACTGCACACCCATGATGGATGATTATATTTATCCAAGCCTGGCTCCTTCCCATACATACACATATACATGTACATATACACACACACACATATACATGTACATGTACACGTATACACACACACATACATGTACATGTACATACACACACATATACATATACATACACACACAAATACATGTACATACACACACACACACACATATAAATTATAACTTGGTTTACTCTAACTCACCACCGCCCCCATGACATACATACACACACAAGCACACACGCACAGCCAAACAGTAACTAGAGAAAACCCAAGGCTGAGCTAACTGGTCTGTCTTTAAGGATTGGTTGATCCTCAGTGGATCTTTTAGACTTCCCTGCCAGTTCCTGTATTCCCTGTGACTCACTTTCTCTGACAGCCTACCTGGTCTTTGGGACATGGGGCTTCCTTGTTATGGGAGACCGTCCTGCAAGGTATTTAACAGTTTTCCCCAAACTCTTCCCTTGACATGCATTACAGCACCCTCCCCTAAACCCACCAAACAGAAGCAAGGACAGTGGCTCTGGAGATTGCAAGATCATTCCCACTAACATTTAGACCTCTGCTTCCTCCTGTTCTCTCGGATTTTCTTCTCCATCTCAGCCAATGCCTTCTGGGATGCCACCCTTACCAAGGCAGCAAGTGGAATCTCTACGGTGACCCTTGCTACTCATAGCTCTCACACAACTAGCCAAGACCTCTGCCTTCAATCATACACTCATGTGCCTACCTAACTCTCCCTGGAGAGCGAGCAGGCATCTGACTGAACACCTCAAACTGGGCCTTGATGGCTCTCCTCTCAACCTGCTCCATCTGTTGACAACTCCACTCCCAGAGACGCTCAGACTCAAAGTCACACTAGATTCTTCTCACTGTTGAGCCACTCTATCCAGCCAGTCTCTGTCCTACCTTTTGCTGGGAACTGTGTTGGCTGATGTCACCTCAACTCCTAGAAGCGTCTTGTCCTTGCTCCCTTTGAATCAGTTCCCCATAGCAGCAAGAGCCGTGAAACTAACACACACCTCGTTTTCCCATGGCAGGCCCCATCCATCCCTGTGAGTCCTCATTACTAGTGAGGATATCTGACTGCAGCCACGCTGGCTTGGAGCTCCCATGGCACACGCCTGCCTGCCTGCTTGCCTGCCTGCCTGTGGGCCTTGCTGAGCACTCAGTGAGTCACTCGCACATCTCCTTTGGACCCTGACTCTGAGACAGACTTCCCCACCATCTGATATAAAATCTTCTCCCCCACACCAACCATACGACTCTACACAGGACATGCACTCTTGCTGTCCTGGCTTGCTCTTCCATAGTGATCGTACTTTCTAGTGTACCACATGATTTAGTCATGGATTTTGTGGATATATTTGTCCTCTCAGCTGAGAGGCACAGTCCATGAAGATAGTAATGTCTGTCTACTGGTCTTGTTGCAATATGACACCAAATTCAACATATTACATATAGCCAATCAACAATGACCAATCAACAGTGAGAAGGTCTGTGTGGTCACTCTACAGGGGCCTGACCACGATGAGCCAACTACTCAAGTTCTTAATTATTTAAAGCATAAAAATTATGGCTTTAAGAACCTTAGAAATTTTTCAATTAAATTTCCCTTTATACTAGCAAACTCAACCTAAGCAAATTAAGCAACCAGTTTGAAGCTAGTGATGGAGTTTTAGAAAGAGCCACAAGTCAGTCAGTGCTTTGCACTCTGTCTTTAACCAGCTGGTCTACAACCAGCTGACCTAAAGTGACAAATGAACAAGACAGAAGGAAAAAAAAATACCAAAGGAGAATGACAAAAATCTAATTAGTGTGGAAGTGTTTTAAGGTTTACTGTATTTCACAAAAGTACTGATCATATTACATCAACAGATCTTTTTACTCCAGAGTCTAAGAAGCAATGGTCTAGGCTTCTAGCAAAGGACTATACTTCCAAGTAAATGCCAATGAATCCATCTTCCTAGTCCTACTGTGCTATTAAATAAAAGTAATACTTTCATTCAAAATGAGCTGTTTCCCATAGTTTTCATGTTCCCATCAGCCAGTTCACAATTTAGAATAGGAATAATAATTTCTGCAGCTCCTAAGTGCCAGGAAAGAAATCCTGCAGCACCCAGAGGCAATGTGTGTGGCTTGAATCCATCCTCACATAGAGCATCCCTCACCTATGTGAACACAGTGCATGTGCACTGAAAAGGAACTAGTGAGTGTGACAATCCTCACGCTTCTGTGGCCCTCAGCTCAGTAGCCAGCCAAAACCCTGAGACCACTAAAACGCACAATGCGAAGAAATGCAAGCACAAGGAAGGTGAATGAAAAACAGCTAAGGTGGAGGGAACTAAGACGTCAAAACTAGCATTCAGGAAGCAGAGGTAGGCAGAGCGTTATGAGTTCAAAGCCTGGAACTACAGTGAGTTCCAGGTTACCTGGACTACATACCAAGACTCTGTTTAAAAAAGGAAAAAAAAAAAAAGAAGGAAAGAAAAGAAAGGAAGGGAAGAAGGTGGTGAGCAGAAAGAAAAAGAATAGCAAGACCAACCCTAGACTCAAAGACTTGAATAAATCATTAACTAATTTAGGAAGCAGACTCAGTTCCATACATCTTACAAAGATATCAGAGGCTAAAGTGTCACAAGAATGTCATAAAGTTCAACAAACAGAAAAACAAGTCAAGCATAATGAACATCCCCAAGAGCTTGATTGCAGGTTGATTCTATGCTATTATAACATACACAAACTAGACTGTCTGCCTGGGAAGGAGAAGGTGGATGGACGCACGGCACACATCCTTCCCTCGGGACGTGCGTCTCCCTTGGGACGTGCAGCTCCCTTGGGGACATGTCTGTGTGTGAACGTGGTATCTGTAACATGTGGCTGGCATTCTGCTGGCAGCCTGCAGATTAAGACTTGGCTAGCTGGTCTGTAAGACTGCCTGCATCTTCTTTGGTGAATTACATTGTATTAGAACAGTTCTACAGTACAGATGTGGCAAAAGACACAACCTGCCTGCCTACTTGCATTCTGTATACATACAAAATGTTTGTACAAGAGATTATAATGAGACACAGAGACCCCAGAAATAAATCTAAAAAGCAAACACAAGCCTTGCCCTCTCTGGGGCTTCCTCTTCAATGACAACTATCTAACTTTTTCTAAGCTGAGAAATACTGAAGTTTACCGCCTCATTCCTCAGAAAGAAAACTGCCTGTATTCCTCATCTGGAGGACATCTGCCAACTTAACAGAGGGTTCCTGGTGAGCAGAATGGTTGGAAAGAAGGAACGGAGACTCATGATGGTTTTACTGCAGAATCAAACCGTAGGTATATTTCAACTATGCAAATTCTATGGCACAAGTGGGAAGAGGAGAGGTGGGAAGAGAAGAGAAGGAGAAGCAATTCAAATACCCAAGGGCGAGTTTGCCCTCTGGCTCCTTCAGAGACCAGGACATAGTGGGAAGTCCCATGCTGATTCACCTGCCCACACTTTCCAGGAGCGTCTGTGCATTTGTGCATTTCTCTCAGAGGTATGGATTCCACACTTAACACAAGCTTTTCTTTAGAGTCTATTTGCCTAGTGTTCAAAGGAATAGTAGAGGAAAACCAGGAGTCTTGTGCTTGCTGAAAGACAGCGTCTCTGATACTATCGCTCCTATGTATTCTCAAGGGAAGTTTAAGCGCAATGTCCATTTTACAATGTCCACCTGCACTTCTTCCGGACACACAGCCCCTTTCTGTACGGTATAGTTCTGTGCTATCATGTATTACTATTTTTGTGTTACTAAAAATAGAAGTCACTTTTTTACATCTATAGTCTTCACTTTAAATAAAAATGTAGATGCACATACCTGTTTGCCTGTGAAACCCTGGCAAATAATCTTCGTATTTTTATCAATATAGATATGTTTCCGAGAGGCTGTGTAAGACCCGTGTCGTATCCCATTCTGTTGCACTGAGAAGTAAAGAAAATATGACATTATAATTTCCCCACATTTCTGAACCATGAATTAAATTTTTTTTTTTAAGATTTATTTATTATTATATGTAAGTACACTGTAGCTGTCTTCAGACACACCAGAAGAGGGAGTCAGATCTTGTTACAGATGGTTGTGAGCCACCATGTGGTTGCTGGGATTTGAACTCTAGACCTTCGGAAGAGCAGTCGGGTGCTCTTACCCACTGAGCCATCTCGCCAGCCCCCATGAATTAAATTTAATGACCCAATTTTTAAAAACAAGTCTTCTAATCTAAGAGCAATGCTATGATCACAGCCAACTTAAAACCACATCTTAAATGAGACAGGTAAATTTGGGTACAAACTAGCAAAACAAACACGAGGAGCCTGCTCTCGCCCAGGACTCTCTTTGTTACCTTGAACACAATCTTCTAGCACTATCTGAACTGGGGGGGAAAAAAAGCCGAATTCATTCCCCACAAAGGAACCTGGGATTCAAATTCAACAGTCTCAAACAAACTCTGAAATTACCCTGAAACTCTGAAAAAAAAAACCCTGCTAATGTTTGCTATGTGCACCCCCCACTCAGGCATGAGCGCCTATGAACATCAGCTGAGCTGGGAGGTAAACTTCAGCAATGTAAGAGCTACTTTCTAGCTTATTCCTCACTGAAAGCAACACAGGGAATGCTAAGTCCTACTATAAATCTGGCTACAACACAACCCAAGATCACTCTGTCTGATCCCTTCTGATGTAGGACTCAGAACCTCGCATATTAAGCAGAAAAAATGAAATGAGTTCCAAAGTAGACGAGAAGACAAATAGGAAATAAACAAAGAAAAACCACACACCTAAGTCATTTTCAGCAACCCACCTCAAGGGAGACTGAGAACATCCAAGTAGCTACTACAGCCAACTCCTATTTCAAAAATCAGTGTAAGGGCACAGGGCTCACAATTACGAGGGGGCCTTCTAAACCTCCACAGGGCCACTTAGCCTGTCTACTCTGTGGCCCATCCCCGTCCCTTCAAAGCAGCCAGGCCTTCTACCTCCCCTGAAGAGCCCATAAAAGCTAGCTCCAGAACAATCTACTTCCTCATGTATTTCTCAGAGCCTACCCACACACTTTCACGCTTTCCGGTGTTCAGACCTCCTGTGCCACAACTGAAGAAGAACCTTCTAGAAGTGGGGTCTGGCGATCTCATGCCCTAGGAAGAGACAGACGTCAGCCTGCCCCTCTCAGGAAGTGCCCTGCACTCCTGGACCAGACTATGATGAACAGGGGCTGTGGGGGGCACTCTGCAGCCCAGTCCTAGCACAGGGAACAGCCAAAGCACCTGACCTGAGCAGAGGTACCACCATGGGGATTCAAAGCCAGTAAGGCTGAGCCCACTGCACTGTGCAGCAGAGCATGGGATCTTACTCAGATTGTCCTAGCCCCTAGCTCACAGACATACTGATAAAGGAAGGCCAAGAAACAGTAGACGATAACAGTAGAGCAATGAAGATAGAAAATGAACACACTAAATCAAACAGCAGGCAGGCAGAAAAGTCTGAAGCTGGCCACCAAGAATATGCTGATGGTGACAGCTATTAGGGTCACAGCTTGGGCCACCTCCTGAGGCTCAAACAAGTGGCTAGTGTAACCTTGGAACTGCTCCCAGAAGCAGCTGAGATCACTCTCAGAAACCAGACAGGTCTGTGCTGGTGTTTACGTCCTGCTGGTCTCCAACACTGCAATCAAGGCCTCATATTTGATCTCCTGAGCCTTAGTCTTCCCATCTGTAAACAGGTTAACAGCTGCTCACAGGAAAGGTGTGGCATTGGCATCAAAGCGCCTGCTATATTCCTGAAATCCTTCATTAGCACAAAGGAAAATCTCCCCCTAAAACAGTGGTTCTCAACCTGTGAGTCACAACCTCTTTTGGGGGGAGGAAGGGGCAAGTGACCCCTTTACAAGGGCAGCCTAAGACCACTGGTAATCACAAATATTTACATTACAATTCATAAAAGTAGCAAAATACAGTTATGAAGTAGTAATGAAAATAATTTTATGGTTGGGGGTCACCACGACATGAGGAACTATGTTAAAGGGTCACAGCAATAGGAAGGTTGAAAACCATTGCCCTCAAAGAGAAAGTATAAAGTTCACACGTTAAAATCAAGTAAGTCCAGCCAGATACGCTTTCCATGTGCAGAAAGAAAGAAAGAAAGAGAGACAGGAAGGAAAGAATGAAGGGAGGGAGAGAGGGAGGAAAGAAGGCAGGTAGGTTGGTTCATCGCCAGCATGGGAGGTCAGAGATCAGTTTGTAGAGTCGGTTCTCTCCTCACACCTTTATGTGTGTTTTGTGGCTGGGATTCAGGCCATCTGACTTGCGTGGGAAGTGTTTTTCCCCACTGAGCCATCTCATTGGTCTGTCCTCACACACCTTCTATACACAAATAGTCTAACCTCTGCAGACACATACTGTGCAGCAATCACAAATAAATTGGGAATCTTTTCACACAGGAATATTTGTCTGAGATAATCTCACTGTGAGAATACAGATAATATTATGCACCTCGCTGGCTGATGTGAGAGGATACGGTATGTGGGATATCACCAATTACTACCTTACTATCGTTATCACTGCTGCAGACTGAGCAGAGCAAACAACTGTGGGAAATCAGTGGCCTCTATGACAGGCTCATGAGTGAGTACCTGACAAGAGTACCCACAGAAGCCTCCTGGTCTGTAACACAACCATGTTACCAAGGAATCACAGAACCATAGAAGGACAAACGGACATAAGATGCTCAAGGAAAGGGCCTAGGTACTGAGAAAGATGTTTTCCACAGAGCACACAGGTTTGTCAGGCAGTCCTATCTCCTCTAGGTAACAACTATACCACTTCTAAGATGGCTGTGCTGTTAATGCGGAAATACAGAGCCAAAGAGCACCTCCCAGGTGAGACTGTTAGCCTGACTCAAGTCATGAAAACACTTCTCACTCAACCCTGAGAACTGTGTTCCTGTTCCTCTTTTACTGGTGTGCATGTGTTCATGAATTCACAAATGTAAACTCACCACCCTACTGGCCCACCTGCAGCCAACTTCACAAAGTAACTGACTTTTAACAAAGTAACTAATTTAAAAGAAAACCAGTTTGTTCAACTCACACTTTAGGGCAGCCTTATCTGTCCAGCCTGTGGTGAGGACCCCTCTGCCTGTCTATAACATGGCAGAAAACCAACAAGCGAACAGGATGCCAAGGCGCTGGTCAAGTTCATGGGGCAGCCATGCTTGGTAACTCACCTCAGGAGGGGTAAGTTGGGCAGGCTACCAGTAACCTCTTCTAGGCACAGGGATCTCACAGTTCACCACCTCACTGGGAACTCAGAGTTCCCTCCTAGCATGGGAACTCTTGGGGAACACTCAAACCTGCTCTAATATAGCATTAACCATGAATTATACATATGCAAAACAAAGGCTATTGTGGTCCCCAAATGAAGAGACCTTGTTGTGTGACAAAACTTTTCCTGGGGAGATGCAACACACATAGGGAGTCCAGGACAGACCAAAGTACAAACACTAACAAAGTCCAACTTGGTGAACCACTGAGTTTTACTGGGGTTACTTACAGGAATATGGGTGAGGGGTTACTGACTGGAGACAGCTGCAGAACCACAGGCCACCCAGCATGGATGACATCTCACAAAGCTGGGAACCTGGAACACTTTGCACAACCTGCAGCAGCTTAACAGGCTGGAGAATGGCCTCTGCTGGTGCCTCAGTTGGTCTAAATTACTTCCAAGCAGCTTGGCTTGTTTCTGCTTCTGCCAGGTATGAGAGTCTTCTTTGCAGCTTGGCTCCCTTCCGTCTGAGGGGAAGGCTCAGCTTTTATGGCCTACTCTAAGAGTAAATCTGATCAGTTTTAGGGACTTCCTGAAACTACTCAGAGATGTTTACTTTCCTGCTTAAGGAGCTTCGTCCTACAAGGTGGAATATTTTAATTGTAAAAGGAACTGTTACATAGTAGACCTACAATACATGGGAGTATCTCAGCAGCTCCTTACCCTAAATACCAATCAGCTATTCAAACATAAAACTATATATTCACTTATACTAATGATGCATTCAATACTATTGGCTCAATTGATCACAAGCACCATGTTTTGTAAAATGTAAAGCACTCTTGTTTTTTAAGCACTAAGTGTAAAAATTATGTGTACAATGTTTTATAATGTATCACCAAGGAGAAGATATTCAGATTTTAGAAATATTATTAAGTAAAAACTTAATAAATTGGTCAAACACAACAAAATACCTGTCCTGTGGCAAACTCTAAATTATTCCTACACTAATCATTTTAAACTTCAGTGTTTCTATGAAGCAACTTTGAGGCCAGAAAAATCAAGTCACTTTCTCAGGGCTCCAGCAACGCATTTGGATTCAGGCTTCCATTTCTGAGATAAAGGTTGAGTTCCTAGATGCAAACAGCAACAGAGACTAGAAAGGGAACGATCACTGTGGAGTGTCCTTTTCCACACACTTCCAAGAGCTTCCCTGAGTCTGCAAATAAGCCTGTGGAACTTGGCAAGGGCGGGAGAGAGGCAAGCAGCAGCTCCGAGCAGGGGAGACGCTTCCTCCACGGATCCCTGAGAGTCCAAAGGTCCTGCTCCTCATATGGAAGTCCAAGCTTCCCAAGGCGCGCACGTGAAAAGACACTGCACGCACCAGCAGACCTGGTTTCCGGGACTCCGTGGACACCACCTGGGAAATTTTCTGGCTTTGTTTCCTCATTTGCCAAACCAAACAGCAGAACTAACTGGATTGTAAGATCAACTTTCTGACATCAAAATATCCTAATTCTAAGATCAAAATAATACCTGCTCTTATTAATTATTCAGAAAGATGTGATTTATAGTACCTCCTGGTTGATAGTTTTAAAGACTCTAGCAAACTTTAGGTTTCTTTTCAAACTTCATTTTAATCTCAGTGATGCTTGTAAAGTTCTTACATATTCTCGTCAAAATCATCCTCATTTCCATATCCTCCCCACATCAACAAGATTGTCCCTTGCTCTCCTAAGCCATTAAATGTGTGTGAGGGGTCGAGGGCAGCTTAGCAGTCTCTTAGTTGCCCTTCAATAGAGCCCTGTAGCACCTAGGGCTGTTTGTCTTTTTATCTCTTTTAACTCAAATCAACACTGCAAAACTTGGGACCTCAACACATTATGTGCCATCAGCTAAAATTTAAGAACAGGGTGGAGGTGGGATTCCTATCATCTTATTTTAACCTAAAAGCCTAAATAATTTGTAACAAGAAAAAGGAGAAGAGGAAGAGGAGGAGGAAGAATAAGAGGAAAAGAAAGAGGAGGAAGATGAAGAGGAAGAAGAGAAGGAGGAGGAAGAGGAGGAAGAGGAGGAGGAAGAGGAGAAAGAAGAGGAGGAAGAGAAGGAGGAGAAAACAGTAGCAGCACTAACTTGTGAGACAACATGGCCACTGCAGTGGCTTGGAAATATTGCAGGTGTGAGAGAATTCCAAGGTCTGCCAACTAAGAGGTTTTTAAACATTAGTCACTTGTAACCTTAATACTAATACTACTAATACAAAAATATCCTAGTTTAGATCTTAGATCCCTCAGAGTTTTAACAGCATGCCTCCAGCAACAGAAAGCTAAATCTCTTCTAGGCCTTCAGTCTTGCAGTCTAGGATGAAAGACGTTCAGTTCTGTGGGGTGAGGGTTGCTAAGGATGAATTTAAGGAACCAAATCACCTAGACATTCCTCTTCTGGAAACACCTCTATTAACACAGCAGACCTTCTGGATGGAGGCTGGGTCTTGGACCAGAAAGACCTCAGCAGAGAGAGACATTGGTGCATAGGTGAGTGTTCCAGAAAACTAGCTAATGTGCACATCTGGTGTTCCACATCTTAACCCACAAACGATTCCAAATAAGCTGGCTTAGGCCATACCCAACACACAAGTGTTCAAACTCTACCAGCCACAGCACTTACTGGCACAACTAATGCCTTCCTTCCCTTCTATTTGGAGCACATTGAGGTATCCTTTTAATCAGTCAAGAAGGTGCTCCAGAAAACGTTCCCAAATACACTCAACTCTTTCACATTTGGCAAAGTTACCAAGTCGGACCTCTGTCCTCAAATGACCTGGCAATGAGGTACAGCTACTGGGTGCACACTTATCCTTGAACACTTTTAGGATACCCAAGAAAGAAACTAAGTCTCACCTACTATCTGATGCGAGAGGAAACAAGATGTCACAAAGAAAAGAGTGTTACATGAGTGTCTATTTCTGAGCAGTAAACTGACTCACTTATTCTACACAATGAAACCAAACCACTCATTACTTCTTAACATCTCCTAGATCTGGATAAACCTGACAACCAATCACTCATCACAGTTTTAATCGGCAATCATTTCTCCTGTTAGTGATAGGCAGGACAATGCTCTGCTTCACAAACCAAGCTATTACTTGAGAGATGTTTGTTTGTTTGTTTGTTTAGTAGGCTTTTGTTTGTTTCATTTCGTTTTGTTTTCAAGACAGGGTTTCTCTGTGTAACAGCTGTGGCTCTCTTGGGACTCATTTTGTAGACCAGGCTGGCCTCGAACTCACAAAGACCCGCATACCTGCCTCTGCCTCCCAAATGCAGGAATTAAATGTGTGGGCCACCACATCCATCGAGAAATCACTTTTTAAAAAAAGACTATTATACACATACGAATGATTGGCCAGACTTCAAAAACGACATGACCGGTTCCCAAGCTGTTTCCTATCGTACCTAACACAGAGACTTTGAACGCAGCACTACTTTTCAAGAGTCAGCATTGCAGGATAGCAACCCTGGGAGATTGGTTCTCAGAAACTGAGGTGTTCATTGGAGTCTCGTAAAGAGCGACACATCATTGGTCAGCTTCCAAGCTCCTACGGGGCCACGTTGACTCTGGGTGCAGAAACCACCTTTCCGTTGGCCCTACCACTTCAACAGAACGGTCAACTCCAAGTGCAGAATCTTTCGGGACAAATTACAACCTCTTCAACCCGGGGGCTCACACTCCCAGCAGAGTTCATCCTGGACCTCTTTAGCCTTGGCTCCAAGTAAGGGCCAGCCCAGAGGCCACCTCCACCTCACCCCCCCCCCCCCGCCTCCACACACACACACCCCGTCACCGAGGGAACTAGGATATTGTTGCCGTGTCTGCAGGGCGCCCTGCGAAGTGCATCGGCCGATCCACGACCCCATCGGACAAAGCCCCCTCCACCCCCGAGGTCTGCCACTGGCGTTTGGACCGGTGGCTCCCTCGCCCCTTCCGAGGGCCCGCCCGGAAGAGCCCGGACACCGCCGGGGCCAGAATCAGGAACCCGAGGTCTACGCAAGCATGGAGGACAGAGCCGGGCCGGCACGACTCACGGAGGAAGGTGCGCGACAACAGGCGGGCGGCGGCGAGGCCGCTGCTGCTGGAGACCATGGTTGCAGTGGCAGCCGCAGCAACTACTGTTGCGGTCATCCCCCAATGACACTCTCAGGACCCCGGGACCTTGGCATGGGCTCAGGCTCGCGCAGAAAGGTGTCTAGAGGAGTAGCCTGAATATCTTACGCTCCTCGGAGTCTCTTCTCAAACAGTGAACGTTACAAGTGGAAAAGAACAAGAAGGATGACGTTTGAAAAGCAAACAATAGCTCTGTTCTTTAGTAGATGTGGGCTTGGGTAACCATAAACATAACGGCAATGTGTGGGACAGCCCATGAGAGGCCCGGCCGGCGCGTGGTGTTGTGGGAAATGTATTTTTTTTCCGAGTAAGCAGCGTGCTGAAAGGGAAGGGGTTGGAAGCGATTTAAACTCCGGCGTGGGCGCCCAGGAAAAGCCGTGACAAACGCTGAGGGGAGGCGCCGGCAGCAATGCTATGTGCCAGACCGTGATCCTGCACTTTGTTTTTTTCTGACCTGTTACAGAGAAGATTGTACTCCTCTTGTCCTCCCTGTACGGTTCCGGAAATTATCCGCACTAGTGGCCGGCAAAAGAAAAAAGGAAAAGTGACCAAATACTTAAAATTAAAAAGCCCCTTAGCTGACAGTTTCCTGAAGCAGGAATCTCTTTATTAAACAAACTGGCGCACTGCCTTCGACTAATGCTAATTATTTACTAATGCTAATTATGCCTCTTTCTAAAATCCTAAGGACTACAACTCGAGATCAAATAGGATTTGTGCCCAATTGGAACAAATTATTCACTCCACTCTTTTAAAACCTTAGCAAGTCCTTGAGCCAAAGCACCACGTTTCTTGTCTAAAACCGCGTTCCTAAGATTCCTTATCAGTATAATCAATAAAGTTATTTTAGCTCAGTAAGGTCGTCATTATAATTCGCACCATTCTCATGTGTACTTGTCTTGTAGATCCTGCCCTTGTGGTAAAGTTAAATATCAGTGCTTTCCAAATAGGTCCAGTGTGAACATTTTTTTAAAGATTTATTTATTTACTTATTATGTACAGTGTTCTGTCTGCAGTATGTCTGTGAGCCAGAAGAGGGCACCAGATCTCATTACACTTGGTTGTGAGCCACCATGTGGTGGCTGGGAATTGAACTCATGGACCTCTGAAAGAACAACCAGTGTTCTTAACCTCTGAGCCATCTCTCCAGCCCGCGAACAATGGTTTTAAGGAGGAAATTTTTCACTGAATCTTTACTTAATAATTAAGCATTTTGTTTCATTTATTTAACAAAATGTGTAATACATAGTATATATAACATATAGTATAGATTGTAAATATGTGTGTGTGTACACTATATTGACAACATTATGCTGATTGGACCAAGTGAGTAGTGGATAGCAGCCAGTTTGAATTCATGGGTAACACGTAAATTCAACCAAAATTCAAGAACCTTCTAACTCAGTGAAATTCTTAGGAGTGCAGTGGTTTGGGGCATGCAGAGCTATCCTTCTATTGTAAAGTTATTGTGTCTGGCCCCTCCCACTGGAAAGAAGCACGGTGTTTACTGAGCCTGTTTGGATTTTGGATGCAGCACCCTCTTCACTTGGGTGTGTGACTCCAGTCCATAGTGACTCAGAAAGCTACTAACTTTAAGTGGGGCCTGGAGCAAGAGAACGCTCTTGAAGAAGTCCAGACTGTTGTGCAAGCAAGCACACTACCACTTGGCTCAGGTGATCCAGCAGACCCAATGGTACTTGAGATCTCAGTGACAGGCAGGGATGCTGTCTGGAGCCTTTGGCAGGCCCCTAGGTGAGTCACAGAAGAGACCTTTGGATTTTAGAGAAAGGCTTCATCATCATCTGTAGACAATTCTCCCTTTAAGAGGCAGCTGTTAGCCTGCTATTGGGACTTAGTTTGACAATGGGACACCAAGTTACTATATAACCTCAAGGTACTCTGTAAGCTGCTCATCATGCACTGGAAATTATCTGATCCACCAGTCATAAAGCAGGATGTGCACAGTAGCAATCTATTAATAAATGGAAGTGGTATATATGTGATCTGGCCCAACCAGGTCCTGAAGGCACAAGCAAATTACATGAAGAAGTTCTCCAAATGCCTATGGTTTCCACTCACATTACAATGCTGTCTGCTGCCACACACACACCTATAGCCTCAAGGTATATCCCCTATGATCAGCTGGCTGAGAAGAGAAGACTGGGGCCTGGTTCCCTGATGGTTCTGTACATTATGCAGGCATCACCCAGAAATAGACAGCTGCAGCATTACAAACTCTTTTGGGGACAACCCTGAAAGACACCAGTGAAGGGAAATCTTCACTGTGGACAGAGCTTCAATAGTATACATAGTATTACAATTTGTTTGGAAGTCTAAATGGTGACTTAGGGTTTTACTGCTGTGAACAGACACTTTGACCAAGGCAACTCTTACAAGGACATTTAATTGGGCTGACTTACAGGTTCAGAGGTTCAGTCCACTATCATCAGGGCAGGAGCATGGCAGCATCCAGGCAGGCATGGTGCAAGCGGAGCTGAGAGTTCTATATCTTTATCTGAAGGCTGCTCTGAGAAGAATCACTTCCAGGTAACTAGGACTAGGGTATTAAAGCCCACACCCACAGTGACACACCTACTCCAACAAAGCTACATTTCCTAATAGTGCCACTCCCTGGGCTAAGCATATATAATCCATCACACATGGCCAGATTGCACTATTGTTCACTGATTCGTGGGCTGTAGCCAGTGGGTTGGCTAGATGGTCAGAGACAAAGAAAGAAGATGATTGGAAAATTGGTGAGAAAGACATCTGGGGAAGAAGTATATTGATAAAAGGATGCAAAGATACTTGTATCCCACGTTAATGCTCACCAAAAGGTGACTTCATCTGAGAAGTTCAATCACCGAGAAGATAGGATGACCCATTCTGTGGACAGTCATCAACTTTCCCTAGCCTTTGCTGTACTATTACAATAGGTCCATGAACAAAGTAGTCATGATGGCAGGGATGGAGGTTAGGAACGGGCTCAACAACATGGGCTTCCACTCACCAAGGCTGACCTGGCTACAGCTGCTGCTTAGTGCCAGTGCCAGATCTGCCAATACCAGAGACTAATACCAAGCCCCAGATATAGTACCATTCCCCAGGGTGACCAACCTGCTACCTGGTGGCAGGTTGACTGCCTTTAACCACTTCTGTGGGAAGGATAACACTTTGTCCTTGTTGGACTAGCTACTCATTCTTGTTCTGGGTTTTCCTTTCCTGCATTTAATACTTCTGCTAAAACCACCATCCATAGATTTACAGAATGCTGTATCCACCATCATAGTATTCTATTGCTTCTGACCTAAGAATTCACTTTCCAGCCAGAGAAGTGCGACAGTGGGTCTAATGATTATGTAATTCGCTGGTCTTACCATGTTACCCACCATCCTGAAGCAGCTGGTCTGATAGAAAAATGAAATGAAGACACCTTTTGATGACACACTTAACAAGGCCAATTAGGTAGCAGCAGCCTGGAAGACTGGGGCAGGGTTCTCCAGAAGGCAGCACATGCTTTGAGTCAGGATCCAATATATGCTATGGTTTCTCCTATAGCCAGGATCCACAGGCCCAGGCATCAAAGAGTGGAAAGGGAATGGTTCCACTTGCTATCACCCCTAGTGACGCACTAGGAAAATGTATACTTCCTGTTCTGGAGAAGGTAAGTTCTGGTGGCCTAGACGTTTTTGATTCAGAGATGGGAGCACTGATTCAGACTCCTGCCAGGAGATACACCAAGCATGCCTTGGAACTGGAAGCTCAGGCTTCCCCCTGGCCATCTGGGCTTCTCAACAGGCTAAGAAAGAAATACACAGTGTTAGAGGGGTGATCAACCCAGGTTACCAAGAGAAAATCGGATTGACAACGGAGATAAGTCAAAGTATGTGTGGAGTACAGAAGATCCTACAGGGCATCTCTGGGCGCTTCCATATCCTGAGATTAAAGTCAATGGGAAACTACCACAGCCCAATCCAGGCAGGGTGGCAAAGGGCACAGATCCATGAATAAAGGTCACTCCTCCAGGAAAACTAAAACCTGCTAAAACCTGCTGAGGGTTGAGAAAATACAGAAAGGGTAGTAGAAGAAGGTAGTTATAAATAACATCTAAGGCCACGTGAGCAGTTGCAGAAACGGGATTATAATTGGCATGAGTGTTTCTGACTTATTTTGTTTTGTTTTGGTTTTTTTTTTTGGTGTTTTGAGACAGGGTTTCTCTGTATAGTCCTGGCTGTCCTGGAACTCACTCTGTAGACCAGGCTGGCCTCGAACTCAGAAATCCACCTGCCTCTGCCTCCCGAGTGCTGGGATTAAAGGCGTGCGCCACCACGCCCGGCCTCTGACTTATTTTGTTAAGAATGAGTTTGTACAGATATTTATCACTTCTTTCCTTGATTTCTTTATCATGTAATGTAATATCATGCTAAAGGCTACGCAAGAGGGGTGACAAATGACTTTGGAACCCACGGAACTCAGTCTATCAGTGAGCACAGCCACAATGGGAGCCCCTCACAGAGGCATGGCCCTGCCATGTGTAGCAGGTGTCCTGAAGGACTTCATGCTGTTCTGGAGTTTCACTCTGCTTGCTACCTTCGCAGCCCTCTTAATGTAAGAATTGTATGAAAACCCTAAGGTACCTCACTCACAATAACAGCTCTTGCTCTCTTTCAGGTATTGCTGCTGGAGCATATTAATGATTTAACCACCACCCTAGGAAAAAAAAAACTTAGAGAAGTAGATTGTCAGCAATGACCGCCACCCTTAGAAAGCATTTGGAAAAATTAAATTGTAAGTAAAACTGGGTTAAGATGGTTTTGCTATTGACTCTGAGGTAGAAAAGCTTAGGGAACAATCTGAAGTTCAGAAAGCACACTCTTAGTAGTTAAGCTAGGGACTTTCTAAGGTCAGGGAACAGAAATGATGGCAGCGCTGGCTGACCTGACTCTCACTGAGGCTGCATTGATGATGATTGATGTCTTATACCCATTTTTGTCCTCGGCTTCTTGATATGATTTATTAAGAAGTGCTGATGAGTAGATATGCATTCTGAGGATTTTTTTAAAAGTAGGTGTGGCTGACTTGCATGTAAAAGTTTGGATTTATGATTCTTTTAAGATTCTTATAAGATTACCTTCAAAGATAAGTAATAACATAATTATTCCTTTCTTTGTAACCACAAATTGCTACCATCCAGTAAGAGAGACTGGCTGAGAAAACTACCCTGCTTGCTCACACTTGGTTAATCTATAACAAGTTGCTTAATTATGAGTGTATGTGGGTGCTTGAAAATAATTTGTCTTCTTTACCTGCACTATGTAATGTTTTCTCTCGTAAAGGCATTGGTGAACATACTGCTTTTTCATAGTCTTCACTAGAAGAAAAATAGAATGTAATCACATTGTACTTTTATACTACTTGAAAGATTTTGCTGGAATATATAAGCTATAGAAGAAAAGTACAGTGTTATTGGAGCTTGCTCCATCCACCAACTATATGTATGTATGTATGTATGTATGTATGTACGTATGTATGCATGTATGCATGTATCCATGTATGTGTATGTATGTGTGTATATATGTATATGTGCATATGTAAAATGCTTTGAGTCTATTTGCTGGAGCTTTGCTTCGTCTATTTAATATCTGAATATGTCTGTCCATCTGTATGTATGCATGTGTGTATGTATTTGTAAGAAGTATTTGGAGTCTACCTTTTGCTGCAACCACTCTGTGTGAATGCATAAGAATTTTCTCTCTCCTTTTCTTTCTTGCAAGTCCCTAAGAGTTAAAAAGTGTCTGAGCTTTTTGCTGGCCACAGGGAGTGCCAGCCCCAATGACTCAAGCTTTGTTCTCTCAGAGAAAGTCTGCCGAGTAATTTCTTTAATTGCTGGCTTTCATGGGCACCACCCCTGCCCCCCAGTTGGTCGATATCTGGACCAACACTTGTCAGCCCCTCTTGGTGCTGACCACCATCATCCACTCTCAGCACTTACCCCAATCCTTGAGGCCACACCTCACTCTGCCTCAGTTTACTCCCTGGATGTCAAGCAGGTCTTTGACATCCCTGACATTTTTTGACAATATCAATTAAGAAAATATTGGTTGTCATATTTAAGTTATGAGATACCAAAAGAATGTCCCTCAAAAGACTAGAAATATAGCGTAGGACAATGCCTGTTTTTTAAAATATGGGTTCTGGGAAATTGCACCCAGGTCCTCATGCCTCGGATTACTTACTGACTGAGCTATCTCCCCATCCCTTCTATTGTTCTTAGTAAGATAGAAATTCTTGCTCTAAAACTGAAGGAGATCAAGGCAATACAAATAGGAAAGGAAGAAGTCAAAGTATCTTCATTTGCAGATCACGTGACAGTATATGTAAATGAACCTCAAAATTCTTCCAGGGAGCTCCTACAGCTGATAAACACTTTCCACAAAGAAGCTGGATCCCAAATCAACAACAACAACAACAACAACAACAACAACAACAACAACAAAAGTCAGTAGCCCTCCTATATACAAATGCCAAATGGACCGAGGAAACAATCAAGGACACAACACCCTTCACAAAGCCTCAAATCACATAAAATATCTTGGGGCAACTCTAACCAAGCAAGTGAAAGACTTGTATGATAAATCTTCAAGTCTTTGAAGAAATAAATTGAATATGGAAAGATATCCCATTTGAGATTGGTAGGATTAACATAGTAAAAATGGCCTCCAGACAAAAAGCAATCTACAGATTCAATGCAATTCTCATCAAAATTCTGATATAATTTTTCACAGATCTTAAAAAGACAATTTTCAAGTTTATATGCAAAAAGAAAAAACTCAGGAGTGGTAAACAATCCTGAACAAGAACTGCATGAGGGCTTACTAGTCCTGATCTTAGGTCATACTACAAAGCTATAGTAATAAAAACAGTGTGGTGTTAGCATAAAAACAGACATGTTGATGAATGGAATAAAATTGGTGACCCAGACATAATCTACACACCTATGGGCACTTGATTTTGATAAAGAGACTACACACTGGGACAAAGCATCTTCAACAAATGGTTCTGGTCTAACTGGATGGCTGCCTGTAGAAGAATGCAAATAAATCTATACCTATTACCCTGAACAAAATTCAAGTCCAAGTGGATCAAAGACCTCAACATGCAACCAGGTACACAGAACCTAATAAAAGAGAAATTGGGGGACAGCATTGAACTCAATAGCACAGAAGAACACTTTCTGAACAGAACATTAACACAAGCAGTAAGATCAATAATTAATAAATGATACCTCATGAAACTGAAAAGCTTCAGAAAGGAAAAAGACACTATTATTCAGACAAAGCTGTAGCCTATAGAATGGGAAAAGATTTTATTTTCTAAATTTGATAGAAAGCTAACATCCAAAATACATAAATTACTCAAGAAATTTGATATCAAAACCTCAATAACTCAATTCAAAATGGTATGGAGATCTAAACAGAGAATTCTTTATAGGAGAAAGTCGAATTTCTCTCAGAAACACTTAAACAAATGTTTAACTTTCTTAGCCATCAGGGAGATGCAAGTCAAAACCACTTTGAGATTCTATCTTAAATCTGTCAGGATGCCCAAGGTCAATGATACAAGAACAGTTGGTGCTGGCAAGGAAGTGAAACAGGTGGCACACTCCTCTATTGCTGGTTGGGAAGTCAAACTACTATTCATGGGCATATACCAAAAGGATACTTCATATTACCACGTGGACACTTGCTCAATCATATTCATTGCTGCTCTATTCAGAATAGTCAGAAATTGGAAATAACCTAGATGATTCTCAACAGAAGAATGGATAAGGAAAATATACATTTACACAATGGAGTATTTCTGAGCTCTTACAAAAACAAACAAAGACATCATCAAAATTGCAGGCAAATAGATGGAACTAGAAAAAAATCATTCTGGATGAGGTAAGCCAGACCCAGAAAGATAAATATGTATTTACTTCTATCTGAATATTAGCCGTTAAATAAATAATGACCAAGCTACAGTCCTTAAGTACAGAGGAAGGGACCAGAGGAGACACACGGATCTCCCTGGGAGGGGAAACAGAATAGATTTTATAAATGGACTGTATCTCGGGGGGAGGGAAAGATGACAACAGGAGGCTCAGGTAAGAAGGAGGAGAGGGGATAGGTTTGGGAAAGGGAATGAGGGGAGAGGCAGCTAGAACTGAAGAGCATTTGAGGGGCAGTATGGAAACCTAGTGCAGCAGAAACTTCCCATGATGTATGAAAGTGATCCTAATGAAGCCTCCAAATAGGGAAACTGAAACCCTACTGGCCATCCCTTGTCATCAAATTGAAACTAACAGTGTTGGGACTGGGTTTTATCCAATTGAGTTGTTGGTTAACAGTTCTCATGGGAATCCCCAAACAACCCAGGCTGTTGTCAAGACAGTAGATTGCTCTCCTCAAAATGACAACAAGATCCCATTGCTGATGTCAACACCCACACAAACTCAATGAATACGGAGAGGTTGAACTGGTGCCTACATAGAACCCTCATCTCATGGTCTCCTTTCTATGACACAGAAAGGTACTCTGCAGTCTACCAAAAGAGAAAAGTAAACACCAACCCAACCACAAAACCTTTGGATCTACAAGAGGTCCTACCTGCAAAATATGCTCGAGCGACAGTGGCACAGACCCTAAGGGAGTAACCAACTGATATTTTATTTGACTGCCCACTCCGTGAGATGGAAACCATACCTGACACTGCCTGGGTGATCAAGAACCAGAATCTAGATAGCCCAGAGATCAAGGTTAAAACCAAATATTATTTGTTTTTTTAAAAAGGGAAGTAAAAAGGGAAAGAATCAATAAAATGACTCCTAATGATTTTATGCTATACTCATAGATCAGTGCCTTTTTCAACCAACAACAGAGAAGCTTCCTTCTGTAGCAGATGGGAACAAATACAGAGACCCAGAACCAGACATTATGCAGAAAGAGAGACCTTGGAACACACAGGTCTAACTAAATGATATGTCTATGTCTCCCCTCCCCTCAGAGCTCAGAGAACCCAGTGGAAGAAGAGGAAGAAGAATTTTTATCTCAACAAAGGCCATATAAAGGGCTGGGGTGATAATTCAGTTGGTAAACTGGTTGTCTTGCCAGCATAAGGACCTGGGTGAAATTCCCTAGAACCCACTTTTAAAAGCCAGCCATTGTACTACACTATAATCCTAGGACTAGAGATGCAAAAGCAGATAACACAGCTAGGATTTGCTGATCAGGCAAGTTGGTGACCCCAGGTCAATGAGGCAGACCTTGTCTCAAAAAATGAGAGATAACACCAAACAGATGCTTACCATAAGCCAGCCAAAGAATGCAAAACTCATACTAGGATAATATGCAGATGAAGTTCTGTATATAGGGGAATCAAAGTTGAGTTTATGAAAAACCCATTAAATTCACACAAAGAGTTGGCATTCTAGTGAGTTCAGACTCTGAGGAGAGGACCACAAACAGGACCATCCAAGGGGTTTTATCCTAACATCACCATCTTCCTGGAAACTCTGAGAGCAATGGGGTGAGGGGAGAAGAGAGGTAAAAGAGGAAGGAGAGAAAGGAAGAGAGCATGATCCCTCCCCAGCCAGGGTATAGTGCCACCATAGGTCATACAATTGAAAGGGAGAAAGAGCTTTATGTCAAGTATAAAAATGAATTCTGTAATTAGGTCAGATAAATTGGAAACTAGAACTTGGAAAGGACAAGAGTCTGGTGTGCTTTCTGACTAATCAAGGCATTTCAGGTTGATGCATATAACAATGAGGATTCTGTATCTTACCTTAATTTTTATTATAAACCCTGATTCTGCCAGAATCATCTGTCAGGCCCAAAGGGTACCCCTTAAAAAGTCATGTCTTAGTTAGGGTTTTGCTGCTGGGAACAGACACAATGACCAAGGCAACTCTTAAAAGGACAACATTTAGTTTGGGCTGGCTTACAGGTTCAAAGGTCAGTCCATTATCAAGGTGGGAGCATGGCAGCATCCAGGCAGGCATGGTGCAGGAGGAGCTGAGAGCTCTACATCATCATCTGAAGGCTGCTAGGATGAGGGTCTTAAAGCCTGTTCCCACAGTGACACACCTACTCCAACAAGGGCACACCTACTCCAACAGGGCCACACCCTCTAAAAGTGCCATTCTGTAGCTAAGCACATGCTAAACCCCTACAGGGCAGGGTCACTTAGTCTAGGGTCAGCTCAACTGGGACTACAGAAGGATTTCTAGAGGTTAGATGAAAGCCAGCACTCCCCCAGGAACTTAGGAATTCAATTCCCCTCTACCAAAAGGAGCCATCATCTCTGGCAAAAGGGATCTATGGCTCTCCAATTAACATATACCTATGATAAAGGAAATGACTCCCCAATTAACATATACCTGTGGTGTCAGTCAGCATTTCAAAGTCCATGCTAGAATCCTTAGTCTTCTAAGTGTGGGTCCCAAACAGCTGGAATGGGGCTATCTGAAAACCTGTTGCCTGTACCTGAGATATGTTCTTCTAGCTGGGCTGCCTTGTCTGGAATGAGTGGGAGAGAAAGCACCTAGCCTCACAGAGACTTGAAGTGCCAGGGTAGGGGGATACCTGGGGGAGGTGTGCCTCCACCTGCTCAGAAGAGAAGGGGAAGGGGAAGAGGGGAAGGGTTGTGGGAGGGAGTGACCGGGAAGTGAAGGGGGCAGTGAGCGGGATGTAAAGTGAATAAGTAAAAAATAAATAAATAAATAAATAAATAAATAAATAAATAAATAAAAGTCCATACTAGCATCCTAGCCCTGCTCACTGCCTCCATGACCCCAAATTTCCTCTAGCTCATGGGCTTCCCACCTGCCAGCTATTTCTCCTTCTTATACCCAGCTATTTCTCCTTCTTATACCCAGCTATTTATCATCCTTCTTATACCCAGCTATTTATCCTTCTTATACCCAGCTATTTATCATCCTTCTTATACCCAGCTATTTATCCTTCTTATACCCAGCTATTTCTCCTTCTTATACCCAGCTATTTATCCTTCTTACACCCAGCTATTTACCCTTCTTATACCCAGCTATTTATCATCCTTCTTATACCCACCTATTCATCCTCCTTATACCCAGCTATTTATCCTTCTTATACCCAGCTATTTATCATCCTTCTTATACCCAGATATTTATCCTTCTTATACCCTGCTATATTTATCTTTCTTATAACTTCCTGCTTCTCTTTATTCTCTACCCTCTTCTACTCTCCTCTCTTTCCTCAATATCCCTGGCCATGTTCAGTCAGAGGGACATGTCCAGTGTACTCCTTTCTGTCTGCCCTGAACCCTTCCTGATGCCCCTGTATATTCTCTCTCTTAGAAAACCTTCCCCTTAACCATACCATGGAGTAGTCATGGCATCAGTTTATACAGGACCCCTTTCCTTTCACCACAGTGCACACATAAATATGGATGCTCACACCTTGAGAGAAACTGGTGTTGAGCAGAAGACTGAATATTGGTGAATATTGGTGATAGGAGAGTGAAGAAAAGAAACAAGGAGAGGAAGCCTATTCATATCACAGAAGATGTTTCTCCTATGAAACAGGCACACTATTGTTTCTGTGTGTATTCACCCAGGGAAGTCTGAAATCGCCACATGGAAGTGGAATGAAAAGAACCTTTTGGACCTATTCTGTGACCTTTCCAAAAAATTATTTTAAAAAAAATAATAACTTTTAAAACAATAACCTCCTAAAGAGAGTAACTGCAGCGATTCATGCACTCTGGAAAGTAAGCCTTGTAGCCAAGAGGAACTGTGGCCTCTGGGATAAGGAGCCAGCCTAAGCCCTCAGGTCTGCCACTGTCACTAATCCAGATATTAAACATGGAGAGCCATAGATCTTGGTCTGTGGTCTGGAAGAGGAATGCCAATCACTAACACCTCAACCCAGACAGACCTTCAGCACCGGAAGAACGGAGGAGATGACATTGAAAGACTGGGGATCATTTTTTATCTCAAGTGCAGTCTCAGAGAGAGAGAGACAGAACGAGCCACCAAGGGTGAATGAGTCCAGGCCGATTCGAGTTCTGTGACTCTGTCTTCCTCTCTCTGCTCCCTCCTGACTCACCATACACCATCATCTCACACAATCACGATAGGTTAAACAGAAAGACAACAAAGTTTAGGAGTGAAAAAAAGGTTTTATTTTGAAGCAATAATAGATTTACAGGAAACAAAACAAATTTTAGATTTTCAGATAAAGCCGTGGGTTCCCAGGAGGTGGGGTTCATCCTCATACAACCATTGACTAGTGCTGAAAGTCCCAGCACCGCACCAGGATTCCACTTGGCTTCCTCTGACACCTCAACACCTCTGCTACAGGATGGGGGTGGGGAAAAGACACCTTGCAACCGACTAGTGAGAGGAAAGGCTGGCATTACTGACACCTTTGCAGGGAGATTTCATTATTTCCAGTCGGAGTGAAGTCTCAGCTGCCCTTCTCCCGTCTTTTCGAACACTCCTCTGGTGGGAAAAAAAAAAAAAAAAAAAAAAAAAAAAAGATCCACCTGGGGTGGACTCCTTTGGAATGAAGGAGAACTTGATCAGGATAGTGAAGAAGGGATTTGCTTGGTCTTCTGGGCTCTGGGGTTTGCATCATGTGGCTGGAGGTAGGGTAAGTATCTGGCAGTGGATGGTACCAAGAAAAGGTAGAACAAGACTGAGCTAGGCTGTGCTACGAAGTGCCCTCAGTAAGCTGCAGGGTGCCATCTGGATGCAAAGCAGCACCCAGCACTGCCTCCATGGAAGGGAAGTCTCCTTTCGCACCTTCCCAGCGTGAGTTTTCTTTCTCTTTCTTTCCTTTTCTGTGCAATAGTGAAGCTTTCCATAATGCCAAGCATGGTGCCTGTTAAGTGGGCCCAGTCCAGTGTTCAACTCAGTGTGGAGAGCTTTTGGGGCTGCTTCTAGGAATTTGGCAGGAATTTGATATCTGACTGCAACAATGAAGTAGGCTCAAGGCAAATACAGCTGAGGAATGTGTTGTACTCACCATCCTGGTAAACCCCTAAACATAGTGACCACTATGTTTAACATAGTGAAATCATTGCCTTGATTTTCACCCTACTTGTCCCTTGACTATTTTATTTTTGTTCTTTGATTAATTTATTTATGCTTTGTTTGCTCCTCAACTACTTTGTTTATGCCTTAAGGACTGACCATATTCTTTGTATTTACCCACAATGATGTAAAAGCAGACTGGGAAAAAAAATTAAACTTTCATGCTACCATGTTGTCTAATTGTCTTTTTTCTTTTTAATGCTCACTCCTGCCCTGCAGAACCCGTTTGACTGACTGAGTTGGCTTGGTCAACTCAGCTGTTTCCCTTCATGCCCAGAGCTGGTCTTAGACTAACATCTGTTCATCCCACTAGATAGGCATCCTCTGTGGGACTTTCTACACTAGACAACTCCTTTCTTGCCATCTATGGGATATTATAATTCAGGCTGTGCAAAACATATTCCTGGCTTTCTCCACGGACCCTGACCTCTGGATTTATATTTCTATGAGATGGAAACAAAAACTTGGAAGTGTTTGCCATACCATCTTCTTTAAATCTTCACTCACAGGTCAGGTGTGGCGCTGCATGTCTGTAATTCCAGAACTTGGGAAACTGAGGCAGGAAGATTATGAGTTTAAGGGTTATATAGGAAGAAGCCCTTCCCCACTTCTCTGTTTGTTTCTTACACACACACACACACACACACACACACACACACACACACACATCAGTCATTGAAGGACAAAATGTTTGAGCGGCTGAAGTTTTTAAAAAGAGGTTAAAGTTGGCCTGATTGCAGAATACCTGTCACCCAGTGAGCATGAGGTGGGGAGTGAGGTCCAGAATGCCTCACAAAATGAGCATAAAAAAAAAAAAAAAAAAGTTGGCAAAGAAAAAGGCCAGAGCACACACAGCCAAGACTGATTAAAACTGGCTGAAACCATTGGCAGAGGCACTGTAGAGCAGCTGAAGGTGACCTATGCCTCCCCGGGACATTAAGAAACACAAACCTATGTGGAGATTTAAGTGGCTGATGAGACAAGTGATTAATGAAGTTATATGTAGACAAGACAGCTCATGCTCAGAAAAGCCCACACTATGCAAATGAGCTCCGAAGCACAAAATATGTTACATAAAGCGTAATCTAATTCTTCATTCCGTGGAGCTATTTGGGCGAGTGAACTCACTCTCTTTCCTCTGCCCATTTCCTCTCTTGCAATACATTGTCTTTCTTTTTCTATTTTTTCCCCCAAAAATATGGAGTTTATTTTGTGCAGACCAATTTCTCTTGGGCATGGAATTTGCCCTAGAGTGTAGTTACCACTCCATTTGAGTGACTGACTTTTCCCTTGTCAGAAGGCATCAGCTGCAAGTAGCTTCTTGGTTAGGGGTGGGATTTTGTGTCCCCTTAATCTTCTCAGTGCTGGGATTTTTTTATTGGATATTTTCTTTATTTGCATTTCAAATGTTATCCCTTTCCCGGTTTCCCCCCTCCCGGAAACCCCCTATCCCATCCTCCCTCTCTCTGCTTCTATGAGGGTATTCCTCTACCCACCCACCCACCCACCCACCCACCCACTCCTACCTCCCTGCCCTCAATTCCCCTACACTGGGGCATCTATCGAGCCTTCATAGGACCAAGGACCTCTCCTCCCATTGGGACATGGCAAGGCCATCCTCTGCAGGGTATGCAGCTGGAGCCATGTGTATTCCTTTGTTGATGGCTTAGTCCCTGGGAGCTCTTGGGGACTGGTTGGTTGATATTGTTGATATTGTTGTTCTTCCTATGAGGTTGCAATCCCCTTTAACTCCTTTGGATCTTTCTCTAGAACCTCTACTAGGGACCCCGAGCTCAGTCCAGTGGTTTTCTGTGAGCATCCGTCTTTGTATTTGTAAGGCTCTGGCAGGGCCTCTCAGGAGACAGCCACATCAGGCTCATTTCAACATGCACTTCTTGGCATCCATAATAGTGTCTGGGTTTGGTGACTGTATATGGGATTTTTCTATTTTTTAAGGAAAGATTTAATGTTTAATTTTTAATTACATGTGTATGTGTGCTCATAAATGCAATGCCCGTGTAAGCCATTAGGGGGCAGTGGATCTCTGAAACTGTAGTTAAAGGCAGATTATGAGTCTCCCAAAGTGGGTGCTAAGAAACAGACTAGGGTCTTCTGTTAACCGCTGAACCATCTATCCAGCCCCAGTACATCCTTTCTCAACGGCTTGCCTTACGTTGTCTGCTAAGTGGAGATAACAAAGCAATCACTAAGGTATAGCTGAAGAGAAGGTCTTTATTGTAGATAAGAGAGAGAGTACAGGCAGAGGCATCTGGAAGAGTCCAGAGCAGGGAAGGAAAATATAGACTGAACTGGCCATGAAAGGAGAGACAAGAAGGGAGAGACGGCAGAGCGAGAGAAGAGAGAGGGCAAAGGAGACTGAGAGAGAGGACCAAGAGAGGAAGGAGCCAAGAGCAGAGAACCGAGAGAATGCACAGCCTAAATGGAAGTTATATAGGAAAGAGAAGCTTCGGAATGAAGCCCCTGGGCGGAGAGGTTTAGGGTAGGGGGCGGGGTCAGGAGAGCTGAGAACCCACAGGTACTGCTTGAGCCTGGACAGCCAGCGTTAGCTTTAGTGTGCTAATTAGGCACCATGGATAGCCTTTTGTTCGGATAACCAACCCTTGGGCTGAGGCAGGAAGGTCGCAGATTCAAAGCCAGTCTGAGACTCTGTTTCAAATCAAACTTTTGTTTCGTTTGTTTGTTTGAAGTTAAATCTGTGACTTTTACCTATCAGTACTAGCTTTGGGTGAGAAAGTATGAAGTTCTTCGCCCTAATAGCTGTCAGTTATCACCTCTCATGACCTCAAATGACCTCTTCTTTCCCATTAGTTCTCATACAACTCTGTTCCTCAAGCTTTCCCAAAATATCTTAATACTTTCACAACTCTGTGCCGATAAGTATAAAATAATAAGGGCATCAGTGCCTTTAGAGGCCACCAGTAAATAGCAAGGTGCCGAGGTAAATTTGTCACCAGCCCCACCCATCCCAGATCCACTGGCTGCTAAGTTGCCTGCCGCGTTGTTCTACCTCAAGTGGCTGGGATCCAACTGCCCCAATTCCAACTGCTGCTGCCTGGATCCGGTTAGATCCGGTTAGAGAGAGGAAGGGGACATCTGCCTTACCTCCCAGGGCAGAAATGGCAGGGCAAACGCCTTCTGCAAAGAGAGGCACCAAGGTCAAAATGGAGCAAAATTATGTTGTTTGCTGGTTAATGGCTAACTAGCTTGCCCCTTTATTGTCCACAAAACTTGGCGACCTCCTAGGTCTACGTGGCTGTTGACCTTTCCCACGGCAAGGAGGGAGGGGTTTTCTTTCACTGTAAACACAGTTGACAAATAAAACACTGAGCGGACTGGAGAGGCGTGTACTGAAAGGAAGCTGTTCTGTACGTAACCACCTTAGCGGGGATGAGAATATTCCAAAGAGACGCTTGCTTTTGATCTTCTTTGCCTACCAGAGTAGACAAGTGGCCCCCAGGAAATTGGCATTTCTCATGGAATCTAATGCTGGAAGAGGGAGAAGGCTGAAGGCAGCCAGAGAGGGAGCCTGTCTCCCAGAAAGAGTTTTCATTGGGTTCAGACTTAAGACTGCCGTGCAGGAGAGCCCGGAGCCCAGACAGTGCCGGTGGAATCGCACCTTGGCCAGGAAGGCTTAGCCATACACACCTCTGGCTTCCCACTGGAAGCCAAGCCTCTTGTTGAAACCCTGAGTATGGACTTGGGGAGTCCTGGACTTCTCTCTCTCTTCTCTCCAGTGCAGCCACATTGAGTAAATCTCACCTTTCTAGTGTTTTGCATTGCTTGTTTATTTAAGTGACCTATCCAAGATGGATGGTCAAGTCTAGCTTGCTAGGGCTTCCCAGGGTCTGTACCCTGACACTAACCAGCCCACAAGAAAACAAATCTATGGAGTGCTTGCTGGTCTCCATGGTTCTGAGGGAGCTTAATGATCAGAAGCCATTCAACAAACACCCAGCAGGGCCCTCTGCCCTCTGCTGTTGAAGACCAAACCAGCTGTGAACAGGTATGTAAACAAAGTGGCACACTGACCCAATAAAACTTTATTTATAAAACCAGGTAGCAATCTGAATTCAACCCAGAGTATACAGTTAGCTGACCTGTGCTGTGTGCTACATATATGGACAAGATATTGTATATATACAGATTCTATATTACACTGTTTGAACAGACTAGACACTATATAGCCTGTGTTTTATACGTTTGCCTGGACAGTATACCATTCTTTTGAACAAAATGAGGTAATGTATATCTGTGACCCATGTTTCATTAATTGTATTTAACACACTATTCATTCAAAACAGATAGCTTTACCTCGTTACCTTATCGGTTATATCAATCTATATTATATTTTATTTGAACACACCCTCTTTAAAAAGCTAAGAACAAGTTCCTTATAAAAAAATATCCTTGTGCCTTTGATCAAATGGTTTTAAAAGCCAATGAACATCTGTTGCCCTTGTAGGCCAGAAAAGGAGTCAGAGTCCCCTGGCATTGGAGTTGCAGGTGGTTTTGGACTGCTCTGTGGGCGCTGGGACTTGAACCCCTGTCCTCTAAGTGCTCCTCGCAGCTTAGACCTCTCTCCAGATCCATCCCCAGCTTTCAAAATCAACAAATATTGCAAAATTCTCTCAGAGGCACTGTACATCCTGTAGGCAAGAAATTTTGGCCAACTTTAGGTGATTTCAATTCCTAAAGTAAAGGGGCCGGTGAAAACGATGGCACTGGATGTCTCTGAAAGACCCTACACCAGTGGTCCTCAACATTTCTAATGCTGTGACCCTTTAATACAGCTCCTCATGTTGAGGTGACCCCCACCCCCAGCCATAAAATTATTTAAGTGCTACTTCCTAGCTGTAATTCTGCTACTATCATGAATCATAATTTAAATATCTCACATGTAACCCCCTTCCCCCCAAAGGAGTCATGACCCACAGGTTGAGAACCACTGCTTTAAATGAAATGGCCACCCAAAGACGGGGTAGCTACACATGTAGTTCAAATGACCCAAAGGAAGCCAGAGTGGGGTACTGTTGGCAGGCGCAGCAGCCCAAAGACAGGTGATGGAGTGAGATGTTAGGCTAACATATGGAGAGAAGGACTCGCCTGGGACTGGCTAACAGGGAAACTTGCTTAGTTTTAAGGAATGATCATAACATGCAAGGATGTCAGGAGGCATTGAAAGGAAATATGTCAAATAGCCCAAAGAGTTGTTTGTGAGCTTTAAAACCTGGGGCTAAAAAAAATAGCAGAACAGGCCGGGACATGCCCGGGCAGGCCCATCATTACCTGTCCTGACTGGCCTGGTACCTCCCTATCTCCCGCCCTTCTGACAGTCTGTTGATGTTTAAATGGACCAATCATGTGAAACCGCACCAATTCCTCCCCCAGCCCCACCCCTTTTCTATAAAAGTCCCTAGCTTCCAAGCCTCGGGGTCGAAACCACTGTCTCCTGTGTGAGATAAGTTTCGAACCAGAGCTCCGCCATTATGGCTCCACCATGTGGTCGACACCTCTGTCTCCTGCGAGAGATATGTGTCGGCCCGGAGCTCCGTCATTAAACTACCTCATGCTTTTACATCAAGATGGTCGTCTGTTCGTGGTTGTCTGTTCGTGATTCTTGGGTGCGTGCCGAACGACAATTGAGTGGGGGTTTCCCCACTAGGTTCTTTCAGCATGATGTGGCCAATCAGAAAAGAGTAAGCGACAGTAGCAGGGGCAGGAACAGGGACTTTGAGTTTACAGATATGTTATGACATAACAAACATAGAAGAGAATCATTTTTCTTTCTAGAGTTTCTTGTGGCTCCTTGTTACTTTCTATCAGTCAGAAGATTGGTCACCCTCAGTTCTGACAGTCATTTTTATTGTGGAATTACCAGAAAAAAGTTCTGCAAAAGTGTTGTACGTAGACCTAAGACACAGGGTGTTTAGGAGGGTAAAGGCTCAGAGAAGAAATGAGGGAAGAATGCTATTGTCCTCAAATGTGTTAAAGGAGATCGTGAGGATACTGCAGAAGAGAGCTGATGGCTCTGCCACAGACGGGATTTCTTACAGTAAAAGTCTTCTCACAGGGTCATAGAGTAACATACGTTCTGCAGGAGAAACCCAGTCAGGCATGGTGGTGCAGCCTTTAATCTCAGCATTTAGAAGGCAGAAGCAAGCGGATCTCTTGAGTTCAAAGCCAGCCTGGTTACAGAGTTCCAGGATAGCCAAGAAGCTACACAGACAAACACTGTGTTATAAGAAAAAGAGAGGAAGGAAGGAAAGAAGGAAGGAAGGCAGTTGAGGTTTTGTCTTTTGCTATGTGTTGTAATGCTAAATACTGGCCCTCAACGCCTGGTTGCCTCCAGGGATTAGTGAATCCACTAACTAACTTAACTTAAAACTATTGGTTGAATAAAGATGCTGACACCCTATAGCTGGGCAGAAGAGAGGTAGGTGGGGTTTTGGTTCCCTGGCTGGGAGTCTGAGGCAGGAGCCCTGGGAGCAGGGTGGGGATACGGAGAGAGGAGAAGATGCTATGGGGTGGGTGTGTCATGAAAACATGGCCCCAAGGAATGGCCAACTGGAGTTAAGAGCTGCCCAGTTGGAACACAGCAAGTTATAACTCGGGGTTACTGATGGGGAAATAGATTCTAATAGCTCAGAGGGTAGATACCTACCCAGCTCTAGTGCATATAAAGGTTGTGTATCTTTTATCTGAGAACTGAATGATCAAAGGCTGGGTAGAAACCCCTGATTGAGATTAAATATTTGCAACAACAAGAAAGAAAGAGAGAAAGGAAGGGAGGGAGAGAGGAAAGAAGGGAGGGGAGGAAACGCCTACTTGCTGGGCACCACTCCTAACTTGAGTACTCTAGAGACCCTTTGTCCAGGACAGCCCTTAAAACTTAACATGCAGGAATTGCTGCTTTCGAAATGTGGTGCTGGCTGACTCGGGAGTTGGAGGCAGGAAGTTAGAGCCTGTGTATCTAACAAGTTCCAGATGACACAATGCTACTAGCCCGCAAACCACACTGTGAAGATTAAGGACTTAAGCCAGAGGCTCTGGGACTTGATTGCACACTGGAATCCTCTGAAGAAAAGGGGATGTTTCCCTTCCAAAAACTTTTAATTCCCAGAATAGAACTACCCAAGACTGACCATGGTTTATCATATATATATATATATATATATATATATATATGTGTGTGTGTGTGTGTGTGTGTGTGTATATGTATATATGTATATATGTATATATGTATATATGTATATATGTATATATGTATATATGTATATATGTATATATGTATATATGTATATATGTATATATGTATATATGTATATATGTATATATGTATATATGTATATATGTATATATGTATATATGTATATATATATAAACAATGTCTCAACTACAAGAAAATATAGTAATAATTATTGACTTTCATAACTTCTGAGAAACTAATCTCTCAAGTTTTTTACAAGTCTAAGAAACTACTAGAGCCACAATTCCTAACTTATTTTGTAGTATATTCATTTGACCACAAGATGGCGCCAAAGGAACAAACTATGCATCAGGAAACCTTGCAAAGCCGACGCCCCCCCCCCCCCCCCCACACACACACACACACACACAAAGCTAAGAGATAGAGACCACCTTCCCAGGTCTGAGGAAAAATCGATCACAGAGTCCTTTAAGAAGTGATCACATTTATAGAAAACAATATGTATACACAACCGTAAACACAATTTCCAAAGGTCTACAGGACCTGAAATTTAAATTCTCCCTTACCATTATCCATCTATCCTTCTTCATATCTCCTGCTTCATAAAGAAAATAGAACCTGGCCCTACCTAAATCTTCCGATTTGCTCACTTCACCCTCCATCTTCCTCTCACTGTCATAGAACAGACTCGGTTTTTTTTAAGGGGTTTTAAATATTTATTTTGTGTATGTGGTGGCGGAGGTCAGATGACAACTTGCAGAAATCAGCTCTTCCCTTCCACTGTGTGGGTTTGGGGAGTCGAACTTCCGCTGTCAGCTGTGGCAGCAAGCCTGCTTAGCCACTGGACCATCTCTTGGGCCAGATACCATTTCTTTTCATTGAAGGTTAAATTACCCTGTCCCTGATCTGTTCCACCCTGATTTCTGCCAAAGTTTGTACCTTCTTGTGTCAGTTTTACACCCACTCACTTTTCTGATATTTAGAATAGCATAAAGTCTTTATTTTAAAATATAAAAAGCCAAAGGCTATCACACAGATGTATGTCATGAACATTTATGGCTTTCTACCATATACTTTCTGAGTTTATATGAAGTCAGCGCTTATAAAAATGAAGTCATATCTGTGCGTGTGTGTGTGTGTGTGTATGAGTGTGTATGAGTGTGTGTGTGAATGTGTGTGTGTGTGAATGTATGTGTGTGTATGTGAGTGTGTGAGTGTATGTATGTGTGTATGAGTGTGTGTGAATGTATGAGTATGTGTGTGAATGTGAGTGAATGTGTGTGTGTATGTGTATGTGAGTGTGTGTGAGTGTATGTATGAGTGTGTGTGTATGAGTGTGTGTGAATGCGTGAGTATGTGTGTGTGACTGTGTGTGACTGTGTTATGTGTGTGAGTGTGTGTGTGAGTTGTGTGTATGATTGTGTGTGTGAATGTGTATGTGTGTGAATGTATGTGTATGTGAGTGTATGTATGAGTGTGTGTGTTTGAGTGTGTGTGATTGTGTGTGTGAGTGTGTGTATGTGTGTGTGACTGTGTGTGACTGTTATGTGTGTGAGTGTGTGTGTGACTGTGTGTGTGAGTGTGAGTGTGAGTGTGAGTGCATGTGCATGCCACGGGTGGTGTTCCTTAGGCCCTGTTCACCTTGGAGGTCTCTAGTTGGCCTGAGGCTCACTGATTAAGCTGGGGTGGCTGACTAGAGAGCCCCAAGAATCTGCCTGCCTCTGCTTCCCCAACACGAGCGTTACCAGGGTCCCACGTGTGGATTCTAGGCAGCAAACTCAAGTCTTGTTCATGCTTGCAAGGTAAGCACATTACCAGCTGAGATACCACCGGAGCCTCCTAGCCTTTTTCTTTTTTAAAAAGTGCTTTTAGTAATGGTGTCTACTTGTAATTTCTGTTGCGGTAAGTAATGAAATCCTTGGGGAAAGACTACGTGTCTCTCTGACAACTGGGACGATAGACTGTTCCATTTCACAGGTCAAGTAACCCGAGAGAAAAAAACCCACAGGCAGAATGAGAGATTATGGCTACCAAAGAAGGGGAACGTGGGCTGCATCTCTGATGCTGTGGTGGCATATTCTATGTCATTTATTTATGTATTTGCTTATTTATCTGCCTGTGTAACTCTGGATGTCCAGGAACTCACCTTATAGACCAGGCTGTCTCCTGAGTGCTGGGGCTAAATGTCTGTGCCACCGTGCCTGGCTGGCATCTTTTAGTGTTAATAGCAAACAATAGCTGGGCAGGTGCAGTGATCAACAGTGGTCCACACAGTACAGAACACTGCTTCTCTCACAGGTTACTTCTACTCCCCGAGCCTCTTTACAATCTAGCTGTCTTTGGCTAGAATCTGTTTTCTAGTCACACTCTGTGGCTGGAAAAAAAAAAAAAAGGACCCAAAACAACCAAAAAAGCCCATGCAGACCAAAAGCCGCTTTAGGGAAAAACGCATTTATTTGGCTTACACTTCCTGGTCATAGTTCATCATTGAGGGAAGTCAGGGCAGGAACCCAAGCAGGAAATTGAAGCAGAAACCATGGAGGAGCACTGCCTGCTGGCTTGCTCAGGCTCATGTTTAGCTTACATAGCCTGGGACAACCTGCAAAGGGAATGGTGTCACCCACAGTGGCCTTGGCCCTTGTATACCAATTAACAATCAAAACATTCTTTCCACAGGCATGCCCACAGTCTAGTTTGATCTGGGTAGTTACTCAATTGAGACTGCCTTCTAAGATGACTGCGTCAGGTGGCTCTGCCAAGTTGACAGTTAAAACTAACTCGGACATTCTGGGTGTTTTTCAAAATCGCAATTAACTACTCAATAAGAAAGCCAGTTTGGGAGTAGGGAGAAATGAGGAAATGTTGATCAAGGGGTACTTAGGCTGTCCCTAGCTCTGAGAAATAAGGTCTGGTGTTGTGATGGTTTGTATATCCTTGGACCAGGGAGTGGCACCATCTGAAGGTGTGGCCTTGTTGGAATAGGTGTGACCTGGTTGGAATGGGTGTGTCACTGTGGGTGTGGGTATAAGATCCTCACCCTAGTTGCCTGGAAGTCAGTCTTCCACTAGCAGCCTTTGGATGAAGACATAGAACTCTCAGCTCCTCCTGTGCCATGCCTGCCTGGATACTGCCATGCTCCCACCTTGATGATAATGGACTGAACCTCTGAACCTGTTAGCCAGCCCCAATTAAATGTTGTTTTTTTATAAGACTTGCCTTGGTCATGGTGCCTGTTCACAGCAGTAAAACCCTAACTAAGACAGGTGTTTATTGCATATTTATTGTGTACAGTTTTAAAAGCTGAAAGGAAGCATGGAAAATGTTTACAGATCACAGCAGCTCCTGTCAGGACCCCAGCTGCCATACGCCATGCTCCCGGGTCATCAGCGCATAGATGTTTCTTCTTCTGCCTCTACCATGGTCAAGAAGACACAGCCAGATGTACTTGCCAGGTTTCTTAGGAGCCAACGAAATAGGATTTGAAGAGAAAGATATTGCAGCCAGTGAAGACACTGGGGAAGTGTCTAGCTGCCTGAAAGACAGTCTTCTCCTGGCAGCCTTCGGATCAAGATGCAGAACTAACTCTCAGCTCCTTCTCCAGCACCATATCTGCCTGCATGCTACCATGCATAATTGATAATGGACTAAACCTCTGAAACTGTAAGCCAGTCCCAATTAAATGTTTGCCTTTATAGGAGTTGTCTTGGTCGTGGTGTCTCTTCATATGAATACAGGTGCTAGAGAGATGGCTCTATAGTTAAGAGCACTGGTTGCTCTTCCAGGGGATCCAGGTTCGATTCCCAGCATCCACAAGGCAGCTCATCACCATCTGTAACTCCAATTCCAGAGGATCTGACATCCTCTTCTGCTCTTCAAGGGCACCAGGCAGGCATGAGGGGCACAGACATGCATGAAAGCAAAACTCTCATTCACGTAAAAGAAAATAAAAAATTAAAAAGAATACTTAATTTTCTTCAAAATAATATCAATATATCCTGCCTTTCCTCGCACTCAAATAACATGAATGGACAACACAATTTTTAGGATCATCAGTGTGGCTGGCAACTCATCTCAGAGAGTAAAGGTGTTTGTTACCTACCGAGCCTGGAAACCTGAAGTTTGACGCCAGGACCCACAGAGAAAGGAGAAAACCAGCTCTCCGATGCTGTCCATTGACCTCCACACGTGTGCCATGGCAACACACACAGCCGCAGGAAATAACAAACAAGCAGACGAATAAATAAACAAAATGTTCACTAAGTATCTTTAAAAGAAAGAAAATCCATTGGTGTTAACACATGTTTTTTATTTTAATTATATTTTTATTTAACCCAATTCACTTAAAATATTGTTAGTTCATGTAGTCGATACAAAAATTAGTGAAGTATTTTACATTATTTCCTACATTCTACGTCTTTTTGTTTGTTTTTTTGTTTTATTTGCTACTATTTGTTTTGTTTTATTTTGTTTTGTTTTGTTTTGTTTTGTTTTGTTTTGTTTTGTTGAGGCAGGATTTCTCTGTGTAGCCCTGGCTGTCCTAAAACTTGCTCTAAAGACCAGGTTGGCCTCTGCCTCTGCCTCCCAAGTTCTGGATTTAAAGGCATGCGCCATCACCACCAGGGTTCCAAGTCTTAGAGTATATTTTATCTTGTTGATTTAATTTGAAAGTATATTTTATCTTATTGATTTAGTTTGAGACAGGGTCACAAGTATCTCAGGCTAATGGAATATAATCAACACTGCCCCTAACTTCTGCATTAGCATATTACCTGCAAAGACAAGAAATAAATATCATTTAAAGTGAAGGAAAACCAGTATTTTAAAATTCTAGAAATAGAAACTCAACAACAAATTAAGCTATCCCTACCCTCCTTTAAAAAAAAAATGCCAGCACATTACACATGGTGGCAAGCTGCTTTGAACAAACTGGGAATAAACAGTAGGCCAGGGAGTCCCAGAAAATCCAAGCCAAGAGCCTGGAGGCCAATGATGTCCGGGGACGCTGCCAAATGGGGCAAAGTTGAAATTCCTGTGAGTGCTGAGAGTGGAATGTGACACCTCAGCCTACTGAGGCTTGGGCTTCTCTCTCTCTCTCTCTCTCTCTCTCTCTCTCTCTCTCTCTCCCTCCCTCCCTCCCTCCCTCCCTCCCTCCCTCCTTCTCCCCCTGCGCTTCGCCCTCCCCCACCTCTGATGGTGGTCTTGTGGAAGTTTGAGTACAAAATCCTACCTGCCCGAAGAAGCCCTCTCCAGCACACAGCGTGCAGCCTAAAGTGGAGAACTGAAGGCCTGGGAAGGGACAGCACCCCATATAAGGACATGCGCAGGAAGTCAAAAAGTGGGGAGAGAGGCTGAGAGCCTGAGGCTGTGCGGCTTCCCAAGGATCCAGGGCTGCCCTTTCAATGCTATCCATCCTGCTGCTTGGATGCCTTACTTAGCATGCCTGATGGGTCTTTCCTGTTTATCTTTCTCCTAACATCCGACCTTCGTCATTAAATAAGACCTTTGCTGCTAAATTAGTGTGCACTCATAAAATGTGTCATGTTAAATTTATGAGCTTCTAAAAAGCCAAGTTGCCAAATATATATATATATATATATATATATATATATATATGTATGTATGTATGTGTATGTATGTATGTATGTATGTATGTATATATATATATATATATGTATATATATATATATATATATATATATATAGTGTTTAAACACTCCCCAGGGCCAGTGAGATCGGTCAGCAGTCAAAGGCACCTGCTGCCAGGCGCAATGACCTGACTTTCATCCCCGGCAGCCACATAATGGAAGAACGGATCCGAACTAAATTCTCCTCTGGCTTCCACATACACACTGTAGAACCTACACACACACACACACACACACACACACACACACACACACACACAAGCACTCATGCGCGCACAAAATAAAATGTTTTGTGAAAACTGTAATGTGTTCCCTGAAAACTTCACATGACAAGAGACAAAATGTCAGCCCAATACTCAGGGCGCGTGTGAGGAGAGGTGGGGTAGATTGAGTGGTCTGTAATCTATACTCCAGCTCTGTATAATCTACTTGACGATAGGCGGGCTCAAAGGCGCACTCTGTTTTCTCGGCTTCTGTTAGCGGGTGGCTATCCAAGGCACGGTTAGAAAGCGGAGGAGAAAAAGAACGTAGTTCCAGCAGTGATCACGACATTTTGTAGGTTGAAAAGCAGCCTCTGCCAACCCGGGAAGCAGTTCCCCAAGGTAGGTGAAAGGGCTTCCATAGTTCGCCCAACCTTCGCCTGAGGCTCTTGAATCTTTCACCTCAGCATTTTAAGATGTGGGCGAACGTCAAGTCATACTCAAGCCTCTTGAGAAACAACAGATACCTACAGAAGGTTGGATTGCAGATCATGGATCGTCCAGAAACGAAGGAACACATAAAAAGACGGGACCTCCTATGCCTGCTTGCCCAAGCTGCCTGAGATTTCCATTCTAAAGCAGGAATCCTCCGGGTGGGGCCTGCTCCCTGACAACTAATGACGTCAAATACTCTGGGAACACCGATTGGCTCAATTACTTGGCGCGCTCCAGGAGAGCGAGAGCAGCTCCTCGAGACTGGCTGGCAGCGACTGACCGGCTCCTCCTTAGTGCAGTAAGCGTCCTTGGTGGCCCAGTGGTTGCTAAGCAACGGGAAACATTTTCTCCTGGGACTAGACTTCTGTTCCCAGACCAGGTATTGCTGGGCCTCTGGAGACCCTTCGGGAACGCTGCTGTTGAACCGCTTGGTGAGTCCATTGGAACTGAACTTTGGGCAGAGTCAGACACTCAGCAACCCCTCCCCAGGGATAGAAAGTCTCAGAAAAGATGGATTCAGTGATAGCTTCCTATCCCGGGGGACAGGAAAGCGAGGACTAGAGATGCTAGGCTTGCCCAAGACTACATACTGACTGTTCAAATCTAGACCTGTCCTGTTCATTAGACGCCAGGTATAAATTTACCCGGAAAGATAAGACATAGCCCTGCCTCACACAGCACCGTTATGCGTTGAAATGATAGTTTAAATATTAAGTAGAGCACATCATTAAAGTCAAGACCTTTCGTTTCTCATAGGCTTACTTGAGACGTTAAAATTGCATAAAAGACTTTTGATTTCTATTGGCACTGAGCCAGATTAAAATGTAGGCATGTCCACACCTGATTCAAGATGTTTTGTTTGTTCATTCGTTTGTTCTCTCTCTCTCTCTTTCTCTCTCTCTCTCTCTCTCTCTCTCTCTCTCTCTCTGTGTGTGTGTGTGTGTGTGTGTGTGTGTGTGTATACACCTGTGTGTGCACCTTTGCATATGAATATGGGAGGCTAGAGATTGATACTGGACTGTCTTCTTCAATTGCTTCTCCACCCTGTTTTGAAAAAACAGAGATCTCTCACCGAATCTGAAGTTTGGATAGCTTGGCTTGAAGTCCCTGAGCAGCTGCCAGCCCCTCCTTCCTGCCCCAGCCTACAGCCACCACCATAAATGCCCCCACAGAAACACTCCCCCAAGCAGCTCAACCAAAGCCACTTGTGGCCTGGAAGGCCTTCCCATCCCAAACCATGGACCCAAAGTAGGGAAAGGGGGTTGAAAAGAAAAAAAGCCACCAATCCATGGCTGGCTAGGATTCACCTGTGTGCCTCTACTCCCCTGTGCTTTGGTTACATGCAACACTTCCATGCCTTGCTTTTTACATGGGTGCTAGGGATCCGAACTCAGGTCCTTATGCTTGGTGTCTGTTTGCTGTGTATGTGTGTGTGTGTGTGTGTGTGTGTGTGTGTGTGTGTGTGTACTTGACACAAGCTAGAGTTATTTGGGAAGGACTCCCAACTGAGAAAACACCTTTGTGAAATTGGCCTAAACACTTGTCCGTCCAACATTTTCTTGGTTGATGATTGACGTGGGAAGGTGCAGTCTACCACAGGCTGTGCCACCTTTGAGTAGGTGATCATGGGTTGTATAAGAAAGCAAGCTGAGCAAGCCATGAAGAGCAAGCCACGAAGCAGTGTTCCTCAATGGCCTTTGCTTCAATTTCTGCCTTCGGTCCCTGCCCTGACTTCCCTTCAAGATGGACTACAAGCTGTAACATGAGGCAAACCCTTTCCTCCCCAAGTTGCATGTGGTCAGTGTTTTATCACAGCCATAGAAACACCAAGACACTCGTCTAACAAACAGTTTACAGATGGAGCCATCTCCCCAGACCTCTTACCTGCATCTATAAAACCAAATTCCTGGGGAAACGTTATGTGTACTGGATCTGACAAATGTAGTGCTCAACATCCTTCTCTTTATCCTTCCAAATCCAAGCAGGTGCAGGCCCAGACCAGGGCTTCTTCAAGCCAGGCAAACATCTCAGCTGTTATCCCTCTAGTCCCAGCACTCTGTGGGGAAGAACTCTGACTGGTTTTCTTTGTGGGGGGGGGGGGAATCATGTGAATTCAGTTCTCCCTGGTCCTTAATGCTCCCTCCGCTCCCTCCGTCTCCCCTCAGTTGTCTTGTCCAACCTGACCTGTTATTAGACGCGTTCTCACGACCGGCCAGGAAGAACACCACAGACCAGAATCTTCTGCGGCAAAGCTTTATTTCTTACATCTTCAGGAGCAAGCGTGTAAGAAGCAAGAGAGCAAGAAGCAAGAGAGAGAGAAAACGAAACCCCGTCCCTCTTTAAGGAGAATTCTCCTTCGCCTCGGACGTGTCACTCCCTGATTGGCTGCAGCCCATCGGCCGAGTTGACGTCACGGGGAAGGCAGAGCACAAGTAGTCATAAGATACCCTTGGCACATGCGCAGATTATTTGTTTACCACTTAGAACACAGCTGTCAGCGCCATCTTGTAACGGCGAATGTGGGCGCGGCTCCCAACATCTCCCCCTATCCTTTTAATAAGAGCAAATAGGCCACCCATATTAATGAGAGTGGAGATAGAGGTCAAATCCCCAGTGTGTAGGTAAAGGAGCCATGTACAGGATTAGCTCTTAGGCTCACAGGCTTTTACCCAGAGCAACCCTGACCTGCTCCCGTGTCGTTTTGCCTGGGGGAAGGGAACTAGGACACTGAACCTTCATGAAAGATGACATGTCTCCCTAGAATAGGCTCATATATGCCGCAGAGCCTTTCCATTGCAGTGCTTAGCCTTGCAACTCTCTCGGGCTGCTGAAGCACACTCACTCTATCCCGTGCAATGAGTCTAGCCTCATGGGATATAAGAGCTGAGTGGCCAGCGACCTATTGCCTAAGCATAGATATATCAGGGGAAGCTCCATGTTCTAGTCCTGCAAGCGCCTGGGCAATAACCACCTTGTCTCTCCTAGTTTAGGCCTTAAGCTTACAGACCAATCAAAGAAGCAACACTAATCCACAGCAAAGTGTATCTCCAAATAATATTAATCCCACCCATTTTTTAAAGAAAGAAAATGCTGAGGAGATCCAATTGGGTAATCCTTTGGTCAGGGACAGGTCCAAGCGCGTGGAGTTGACCTGAAGTCTCAATTCCCGAAGGATCTGTTCAAATTCAGCCATCCAATTCTGTAACATATACTGAAAAAGACTTTTTGACAAATTAGCTGTCCTAGTAAATTTAACATACTGAATGGAAGTAACACACAATCCCGGAAACTTTTGTTCACATCCCTGCTGAGTTATTTGTCATAATACATCTAGTTGTATCTGGACAAGATCTATGAGTTGATTAACCAGCATGAGACCTCCCTGTATCTTGACATTAGCTGAGGCCTGTTCATCTATGACTGTAGTCACTGAGGCTGACAAAGTGTTAATGGTGTCAGTTGTCTGGACCTGTCCAGACAGAGCCAAGGCTGTCTGAATTAAGGCCAAACCCAGTTCCTAGTTAGTGGTAAAAAAGCAGGAGAATACTTGAGCATTATACATCACCGTCATTGGGAGTGGAAATGTCGACATTATCCCCCAACGCTGCTCTCTCTTTATTATTGACGCCCTGGACATCACCAAGACGAGGGACATTAGTATTCCCTTGGTCAGTCTGGATTTTTCGGGTGAGTCTTTCTGGTACCCAAAATGGGTTGTCTTCATCCTGTGGGAAAACACAGACAGCTCCCCTGGATCTTATCAAGATAGGATCCGGGCCATACCATTTATTATCAAGGACATTTTTCCATTTAACCATCTCATTGGGCCTATCTGGCTCTGAACAATGACGTTCAGCCGCAGTATGGCCATGAACATCAATATTTAAAAAATTGAGTGTAAAGAGTGCCAAAGACACCGACACTCTTGGTGCTCGGGGTAAAATCTCTTCAATTCCCCTCTTCTGTTTTATAAGATAGGCTTTGAGGGTGCGATGCGCACGCTCAACAATACCCTGTCCTTGAGGGTTGTATGGAAGTCCAGTCAGGTGGGTTACGTCCATCTGACGGCAGAACTGTTGGAATTTTTGAGACGTATAAGCTGGTCCATTATCAGTCTTAAGGAGTCTGGGTTTCCCCCAAGCACTCCATGCCTCAAGACAATGTTGAATCACATGTGAGGCTTTTTCTCCGGTTAACGGAGAAGCAAACATGATGCCAGAACATGTGTCAATGGACACATGGAGATATTGAAGTTTTCCAAAGGAAGAAACATGTGTAACATCCATTTGCCAGACCTGTAGAGGTCGAATACCGCGTGGGTTAATTCCCACATGAGGAACTGGCAAGAACTCACAGCAGCTTTGACATTGAGTAACAATGTCACGGGCTTCTTTTCTTGTCAAGGAGAAACGACTGCGTAATGTTTCAGCCGTCACATGAAAATTGTTATGAAAGTTTCTTGCAGCCTCTACCGGGGATGATAGGGCAGCAGCCACCACTTTAGTGGCCTTATCTGCCAAATCATTTCCCAGAGCCATGGGGCCAGGTAGGCCTGAATGGGCTCTAACATGAGTAATATAAACAGGAGATCTTCTAGATAACAAAACTAATTGTATCTGCTGAAAAATATTGGCAACTCTACTGGAAGGCTTAATCACTCCAGCCACTTCTAAAAGATTTACTGCATTTACCACATAACAGGAATCTGACACAATATTAAGGGGTTCTAAAAAGGTTTCTAAAACTTCTAAGACCACTAAACATTCTACCACTTGAGGTGAATTTTCATTATATTGTTTGGATACCACTTTACCATTAGCCACATAGGCACCTATGCCAGTTTTTGATCCATCAGTATATACCACAATCCCATTTTTAAGTGGGTTTCTTACTGTTATTTGTGGAAACACAACAGATTGATTTTGGGCAAACTGTAAGATTGGATGTTTTGGATAATGGTTATCTATTTTTCCTGAAAAGGAGGTAACTAAAACTGCCCAATCATTAGATGCGGCTGCCAAGGTTTGAACCTGTGCAGCGGTATAAGGTACAATTAAAAGATATGGACTTTGCCCAAAGTGGGTGATTGCTGCTTTTAGGCCTTTAAGGGCAAGCTGTGCAATTGCATCAGGATACCAATCTATTATTTTAGCTGGGGATACGTTTGGATGGATCCACAACAATGGCCCATTCTGCCACAAAACTGCAGTTGGCAATTGTGCTGTCTTAAAGACACACAAACTGAAAGGCTGCGAATCCTCAATACGTTGTAATTGTGCATTCTGTAAGGCATTTTCCACTTTTTGTAAGGCCTGGTTAGCAGCTAGAGTAAGAGTCCTAGGGGAGGAGATATGAGGATCTCCTTCTAAAATACTAAACAAAGGCCTTAACTCAGCGGAAGGAATCTTTAAAAAAGGTCTAAGCCAATTAATATCTCCCAACAGCTTTTGAAAATCATTTAAGGTATGGAGGTGATCTCTTCTTATCTCTACCTTTTGGGGCACAATCTTATCTGGGGACACCACAGAGCCCAAGAATTGTCCTGTATCAGAAATTTGGACCTTTTCTGTGGCTATCTGTAAACCCCACTGACTTAAAGTTTTAAGTAGAAAAGGATATGCCTTTTGTAGCATGGCAAGGTCTTTATGGCACAGGAGGATGTCATCCATGTAAAGGAGCAAAATTAAAGAGGGGAATTGTTCCCTCACTGGCAAAAGAGCTTCTTGTACATAAAGTTGACACATAGTAGGACTATTGGACATTCCCTGTGGTAAGACCTTCCATTGATACCTCTTATCAGGTTCCATGTGATTAATAGAGGGGATGGTAAAGGCAAATCTGGGCCTATCTCTTGGACACAAAGGTATAGAAAAGAAACAATCTTTAATATCTATAATAATTAAATTCCAGCCACGTGGTAAGGCGGAAAGTACAGGGAGACCCCTCTGTACTGGGCCAAATAAGTTCATTTGCTCATTAATGGCTCTGAGGTCATGGAGCAGTCTCCACTTTCCTGACTTTTTCTTAATTACAAAAATTGGAGTATTCCAAGGTGAGGTAGAGGGTTCAATATGGCCTAGTTTTAATTGTTCCTCTACCAGTTGAATCACAGCTTCTAGTTTTTCAGAGGATAGGTGCCATTGAGGAACCCACACTGGGTCCCCTGTTTTCCATGGTATGGGTCGTGCTGCCCCAATGGCCGCTAAGGAAAACCCAGACCCTGTCTGTCTTGGTTTCCATTAGGTGAGATGGGCTCTATCCTTCCCTGTTCTTGATGTCCTAACCCTTTTCCTTCTTTATAACCCATCTTTGCCATGATATTTTTTGCTTTAGTTGAATACCCTCCTGATGGGGCGTTTTCATTGGACAAAATAAGGCCCAAATGCTGCATAATATCCCTTCCCCAGAGGTTAACCGGGAGTGGGAGCACATAAGGTATGAATTTCCCTTGCTGCCCTTCAGAGGATTCCCACGTCAAGGCAATGGAGCTTATAGTGGGACATGATTGATATCCTAGGCCCTGTAATGAATGAGATGACTCTGTGGTGGGCCATGCTTTGGGCCACCAATGTGTAGAGATTATACTTTTATCTGCTCCGGTATCAAGGATGCCTTCAAACTCTTTTCCATTAATCTTAAGGCGGAGCTTAGGTCTATCATTTAAAGATACAACCAAATAGGCAGAATCATTTCCTGAGGAGCCCATTTTCTTTATCTCAGGTCCTGCAGATTTCTCCCTGGTATTATCAGGGAGGAGCAGCAGCTGAGCTATCCTATCTCCTTTACTAATAGAAAAAACGCCTTTAGGGCTTGAGCACAGGACCTGTATTTCAGGGGAATGTTGACAATCCATAACTCCAGGGTGGACTACTAAGCCCTGCAAGGTGAGTGAACCCCGGCCGAGAATAAGGCCCATGGTTTCCGGGGGCAAGGATGGTATAGGCTCCACTGGCACCGGCTGAATACTCATTTGAGGCATTAATAGGAAGTCGGAGGCGGCACGCAGGTCCACCCTTGTGGGTCTTCCTGGGTCGCCTCTCTGACTGCTTCCTGGGTCCTGACAAACCGGTTCCCATATCTTTGAGGGCCCTGGGACCGAGGGCCCGATGACCCGTTTTTTGGCACATCAGTTGATTGACTATCAGGTGGGGGAAGGACTCTGCCCTTTATATCCCTCACAGAGCGACACTGGTCAGCTCTATGATAACCCTTGCCACACTTAGAGCAAAGAGTGAGAGTCCCTCCCTGTTTATCTGGAGCTCTGCAATCTTTCTTAAAATGCCCAGGCTTTCCGCAATTAAAACATGTCCTCTGATCATTTCTGCTCATGGAGCGGTTCTGAGATTGGAGGATGGCGGCCGCTAAGCCTGCATTGGTGAGAGGTCCCCCAAGCTCTCGACAGACCCTGAGCCAGTCTTGTAAGCCTTTGTTCTTTCTTGGGGCTATGGCCGCTCGGCACTCCTTTGTGGCTTGCTCATAGATTAGCTGTTCTATCAGAGGCGCAGCTTGCTCTGACTCTCCAAAAATACGCTCTGCTGCCTCTGTCATTCTGGCCACAAAATCTGAGAAGGATTCCTGAGGTCCCTGGATTATCTTTGTTAACTGACCAGTGGTTTCACCTGCTCGAGAGAGCGCCTTCCAGGCCCTAATAGCCGTGGAAGAAATCTGGGCATAAGCTCCCCAATGGTAGTTTGTCTGATCAGCAGAATAAGCTCCCTGACCCGTTAACAAGTCAAAAGTCCAATCTCTCTGCTCTGGAGTCAAAGCAGCTGCGTTTGCTCGGGCCTGCGCTTGTGCAGCTTCGTGCCAAAGCGCTCTCCATTCCATATATTTGCCCATACTAGGGAGAGCGGCTTTTACAACCGTTTGCCAGTCGGCAGGAGTTAGTGCCATGCCAGCGAGCCTGTCTAACTGCACCAAGGTAAAATTAGCATTGGTTCCGTATTTACGAACCGACTCGGCAATTTCTTTAATTTGTAAGTATTCTACCGGAGCGTGGACACGCCCACCCTCGGCTCCTTCAAAGACCGGAAATGCCTGTTGTATTTTCCTTTGTTCCTCTCTGGGAATGAATGAGTCTGCGCACTGCCTCTCTGCGCACTGCCTCTCTGCGCATCTCTCTGCGCATTGCTGACGCACTACGCAGGGCGGGGACTCCGCATAGGGCGGACCTTGAAGCCGACTGCCCTGAGGCCAATCAGCAAACTGGCCTTCGCCAGCCGCTTTTGGCTTTTTTCTTGACCAATTAGCTGGCTGGTAATGGGCTGCTTCTTCCTCCCAGTCTGTTTCCTCAGAGGAGGATTCTTCACCTGCTTCAGAGCTACTAAGAGCTGGCTCCCCGAGCCCATCCAGCGATGAGCACAGGCTCCTTTTCCTAGAGACCTCCGCTAATTGATCTTTCTTCTTTTCCCTTTTTCCTCTTTTTCTTCTAATCTCTCTCCAGGTATTCCTACCTAACCTTAACTTTTCCTCGGGTTCAAGACCCTTGGAAAGGCCTGTATACTTATTTTGTGTACCATATTTCCTCTTTGCTCCTACTCTCTCTCCCCGCTTTACTTCTGATAGCTTGTCCTGAATTTCCTCTAGAATTTTCAGCCCTATCTTAATCACTTGATAACATGTGAAAAGGAACAAAAGGGCTCCTAACACCAGAAAAAATTCAAGGCCAAACATATTCCACTTTACTTCTGATAGACTGTCTTGAATTTCGTTAGAAAGTTCAAGATCAGACTTACCTCGTAAAGCTGTACTCACTGGTACTCTCGTTCCCCAGCTGAAAAGTTCTGAATTCATACAGTTGAATCCTTCTTAACAGTCTGCTTTACGGGAACCTTTATTACCGCGACCCGCAGTTCTGGTTCTGGAATGAGGGATCTTCCTTGCGCCAGTCCCGAGTTTTTTTTTCGTCCCGGAATTCGGCACCAATTGTTATTAGACGCGTTCTCACGACCGGCCAGGAAGAACACCACAGACCAGAATCTTCTGCGGCAAAGCTTTATTTCTTACATCTTCAGGAGCAAGCGTGTAAGAAGCAAGAGAGCAAGAAGCAAGAGAGAGAGAAAACGAAACCCCGTCCCTCTTTAAGGAGAATTCTCCTTCGCCTCGGACGTGTCACTCCCTGATTGGCTGCAGCCCATCGGCCGAGTTGACGTCACGGGGAAGGCAGAGCACAAGTAGTCATAAGATACCCTTGGCACATGCGCAGATTATTTGTTTACCACTTAGAACACAGCTGTCAGCGCCATCTTGTAACGGCGAATGTGGGCGCGGCTCCCAACACTGACCTCTTTTTTTCTTTTCTTTATCCCACTTGTGTAGGAATAAGGATGGCTTTCCAAGGCACAGAGGATGAAATTGACCTGAAAAGTATTGAACACCAGGCAGAAGAAAATCCTATACTTGCCAGACTAAACAAAATAAAAGCAAAGGGAATTCTGAATTATGTGTCACTCAAAGAAAATGAACCTGAACCTCCAACCCTGGTATTTAGGCATACCACAAAAGCTCAAGAGAGGACCAGAAAGAGACAGCAGCCTGTGAAGCTGGAGCCTCTGGTAAGTTAAAAAAGGAAACCCCAAGCAAACAGATCACACACACACACACACACACACACACACACACACACACACACACACAAACACAAACGCACACACACAGAGTTTTTCCAGCTAGGTTCTCACTATCTATCCCTGGCTGATCTGGAACTTGCTATGCAGACCAGGCTGGCCTTGAGAGTCCATCAGTCTGCCTGCCTCTGCCTCCAAGATAACTTGGAAAAGCGCTTCAAGTTGCCCACCAGAAAGAGAACTATTCTTTCTGATCGTAATGGAGGCGAGGGTGTGCACAGCCACACATTTGTGGACTCGGGTCTTTACTTGTGCTGGACACACAGATTTACAGTGATTCATATTGTTGATGTAAGTCATATTATATTTGATTAATATTTTTTATTAAAATAAGTGTCACATTTTATTAAATTAAATTATTTTCTATATTGATGAAGATTTTTCATGTCATATTTCCCATAATTCCCATTTGGCTCTTTTAATTTTTGATTATTTTTTTAGTGCTTAAATAGTTTCTCTATAATAAGGTCCTGTCTTTTTCATGTAAAAATGATTGCTGACTATTTTAATTTGGTTCCTTATTTTGAAAGAAGGCCCTGTCAGGGGTCTGGAGAGCTGACACAGCAGATAAGAGCTTTTGCTGCTCTTCTGAAGTACCTGAGTTCACTTCCTATCACAACCATCTGTAACTACAGCTCTAGGGATACAACACCCATTTCTGGATGCTATGGGTACCCACACACATGTAGTGCACACATACTCAGACACATACACAAGAATGAAATTAAGGAATTCTGTTTATTGTCAATAATATCCTTTTAAATTCTCATATTTAATTTTCAGCTTTTGTTTTCGATATATATACATATATATCACAGATATATATGTAAATAACAGATATAACTAATTCTAATATTCCTGCCTTTATGACTGAACCAATTAATTTATTTAGTTTTCAAACTATGACCCATAGGTCAAATTGAACACTCTAATCTTTTGGATTGATGGCTGCCGCATCCATTTATTTGCATAATGCCCAAGAGTTCTTTTCTGCTTCCATGTCAGAAGTATATGGTTGTAATAGAAACTCTATGGCCCATAATGCTTAAAACATTTATCTGGCCTGTGGTAGAAAGCTTTTTTCTGAATCTTCATTCCATAAGTTTCTGTCACCCTGGCAAAATGCCTGAGGAAATGAACTTAAAGAGAAGAGGTTTACTGAGGCTCACACTTCATAGGCTTCAGTCCCTGGGCAGCCAGCTCTGCTCTGGACCTGCAACAAGGCAGAGTAAAGTGTTGATGGAGCATGTGATGGAGGCGGCTGTGGCATCCAGGAGGCAGAAAGAAAGAAAAGGGAAGGAGCCGAGGACCATACACACCCTTAACATATGTCCCAGACAACCTGCTTCGCTCAACACTCAAGTGGGCCCCAGCTTCTGGTGTCTGCCATTTCTTAGTAGTATCACTGGTTGTGAACCAAGCCTTCAGCACATATGCATTTAAGGAATGTTCCAGATCCAAATTCTAAGGCAGTTGTTCTAGGTGCCCTGACAAAAATGAAGAATTGATACTGTGGTAGTTAGAATGAGAATGGTCCCCATATATATTTGAATGTCTGCTTTCCAGCTTGAGGAACAATTTGAGAGACTTAGAGGCTTCAGAAGTCTCTCTCTCTCTCTCTCTCTCTCTCTCTCTCTCTCTCGCTGTTTCCTGCTCACAAGTCAGATGACAACTCTCAGCTACCTCCCTGGCGCCATGCTTACCCACTTCCTGCCTTACTCACCACCACGATGGTCATGGACTTTCTTTCTGAAACCACAAGCAAACCCCCAACTAAATGCTTTCTTCTCTATGTTGCCTTGATCATGTTCCTCTCTACAGCAACAGAACAGGAACCAAAACAAACACTAAGGTGATAGTGATATTGATGACCTTATTCTTGATTTTAATAACGGCTTCAGGATTTCTGTACTTAGGGTAGTTGTTGTTCACTATCGGTTTTTGTGAACTGGTTTACAATATGTTAAAATTTTTCTGTCTCTATTTTATTATGAGAAGTTGTAGATAAACACCTCAAAGAGAAATATAATAAGCAGCATTAACAGTGTTGAATTTTCCCTAATTTAACAAAAATATTTTTACATAGACTATGTGTGTGCATGCACACACACATGCATAAAACATATTTAGACGCCAGAGAATAACTTATGAAAATAGGTTCTATCCTTCCAACGTATGGGTTCAGAGGTTAAATGCAGGTCTTAAGCCTTGGCTACAAAGACCCTTATCCACTGAGCTCTCTCGCTGGCCCAGAATAAAGTCTGTTTTCAGAAGAATCAATGTTACAGATGTTAGCAGGGTCTTTAGGAGAGGGAGCAGGGACTGGCTGGCTGAAATCCAGGTACAAGCTCCCTCTCCTGGGAACCACAGACTGTCCCAGTGTCCCAGTGTCCCACACCTCACTGCAGTCTCTCTCTCCTTGCATAGAGACTGCAGCATGGTACTCTCCCTTATCCGAAGTTCCAAATATATGGAAATGCCGAAGGAACCGTGCACAAGCTTACACCCCTCCCACCCAGATTCAAGAATTGTTCCATTTACTTTACGCCTGTCCACACACCCATGTGTGCCTGTTGCTTTGTCACTTAAAGTGGGTTGCGGACATCATAACACTTCACTCTCGGATACCTTGGCTCACAATCAAGAACAGTTCCCTGCAAGATGTAAAATGTTCTTAGAATATCTTTAATTACTTACACTTTTAAAATTACATTTTTGGGGGACATGTGCCAAATGGGAGAGGCATATGCAGGTCAGCAGGCATATGGGGTCAGCTCTCTCCAACAGGTAGGCCCCAAGGAGTGAACTCAGGATACCAGGTTTGGAAGCAAGTTCCTCTACTTGCTGAGCCATCTCCAATGCTCCCTGGCTTTTAAAAATTCATGGTATTTTAAATCAACAAGAGGCTGCTTTCTGATATTAAAATTGTCCCATAGCCTTACTTGCTATCACCATTCTTAGAGAATACATGTTCTTCTCTAAGATGTCAGTGTGGGCTCACAGCTCTAAAAAATATTATTTAACAGGTATGAATGCTTTGCTTAAATACATGTCTGTGCACTGTGTGTGTATGTCTGGTACCCAAGGAGGACAGAATAGAATGTTGGATCTCCTGGAGTTGAGGAAGGAGATGAGCTGCCATGTGTGTGCTGGGACAGAATAGATGTCGATTCAGCTGAATTTCCTGCATGCAGGGGGTTTCTTCATTTGGAAATGGATACCCCTGGAGGACGCCCCGCAGCCCAGGTGGCTTTTATTGACAGGGGATTCCAGGGAGGGGTGTGTGCCCTTTTACCTTGATTGGTTAGCTCTGTCTCTAGAGGTCTGACTGATTCTACAATTGGTTAGACTATGGAGACTTCCCGGGGTGGGGTGGGGGTGGGGTGGGGGTCGGGGGTTGCCTACTCTTTCTAGCTACCTATTCTTACTTCAGGCCAGATGACAAGGTGTCCTCAGATTGGCAGCCTGAGGCTGTGGTTGGTAGACCACAGGTTCCTGGATCCAAGTTCTCATTTCTGGGATACAGAAACTTAGGCTGAGTCTCCCAAACTGTCAGTGTGAGTGAAGCCTGGCTCTGGCTAACTCAGTCCTCAGTAGTAAAGAACAAAGTCTGCAATGACATTCACAAGATAATCCCATCTCTTACTTTCCAAAGCCAGTGCTAAAAGTCTACCAAGATCACAAGCAGCCCGAGTACATATATGAACAGAATCGACAGAAGCTCATGAGCTCTGGAATTCTTAAGCCATCACCAAGCACGGCTGACAGAGCTTCAATCATTAGTCTCGAGGCCCAAGAAGCTGTGAAAAGGAAACAGGTACAATATGTAAAACACTTAAGCAGTCCTTAAACTATTGCGTGTGTGGTGTTGGTCACATGCTTTTAGTTCCTAAGGAGATGGATACAGTTGCTTGCATTTGCAAAATAGAATATTTCTAAGGAAAATTAGTACAGGAAAGGAAAGTCGTGGAGGGAATATCCAGCATCATTATCATCTTCTGATGTTTTCTTGCTTGCATGCTAATGGTGTTATACATAACGTTTTATATGTGTGTGTGTGTATATATATATATACACATACATATATATACACATATGTATATATGTGTATATATATATATATATATATATGTTATAAATAATTGTTTGAAATTGGTGACTTTTTTCCAGAAATGGGGGAATTGGAAAACTCTGAAGAGAGGCAATAAAATAGAGACTAAGCCAGGCATAGTGGCTTTAATTCCATGACTTAGGGAGGCAGAGGCAGACAGATCTCTGTGGGTTTGAAGCCAGCTTGGTCTGCATAGCAAGTTCCAGAAGAGCCAGCTCTGCCTTATGAGACTCTGTCTCAAAAAAAGACAGACCAAAGCAGCACCCAAGATGCCATGTCCTCACTGGCAATTCTAAAGCCGCCAGCTGCCTTAGGAATGGACTTAAGAAAGGCCTGTCAGTGCATGACTTTAAGTCAGTGGTTCTCAGCCTTCCTAATGCTAAGACCCTGGAATACAGTTCCTCGTGTTTTGATGACCCCCCCCCACCCATAAAATTATTTTGTTGCTACTTCATAACTGTAATGCTTCTACTGCTATGAATCATAATGTAAGCATCTGTGTTTTCTAATGGCCTTAGGCAACCTCTGTGAAAGGGTTGTGCCATTCACAAAGAGGTTGCTACCCACAATTTGAGAACCACTGCTTTAAGTGATTGTAGATAACTAAGAAAGAAACAGATGGGAGAACCTGTCCCTCCTTTTTTTTTTTTTTTTTTTTTTCCCCCGAGACAGGGTTTCTCTGTGTAGCCCTGGCTGTCCTGGAATTCACTCTGTGGACCAGGCTGGCCTCGGACTCAGAAATCCACCTGCCTCTGCCTCTCAAGTGCTGGGATTAAAGACGTGCACCACCACTGCCCGGCTTGTTCCTCCTTCTTAAGGGGCAATATAAGTAGAGCCAGGAAAAGGTTTGGCGTCTCATAAACTGATTCACTTGGCATAAAATGGGTCTCATGGTCTTGAGAGTTCAGAAGAAAAGAAAAATTGTGTGGGCATCTTCTGTAGAGGGATGGCTGAACAGGAACAGCAGCTTTTGAGTTATGCACAGCTCCTGATTGTAACTGAAGGTAATTGCTCAAAAGGATTAAAGAGAAATGTGGATGGGAAGAGATGCCCTGGAGGAAGAGAACGATTTAAAAAGAAAATATGGATTGCCCAGAGAGCTGCTCAAAGTGTGTATGGGGGGGGGTGCGGGGAGGTGAGCACAGCGTGGATGGTACTGTAAGACCCCCAAAGCTGGGTCTCTGCTCAAGTCCCGGGATGAGCTGGCCGGCACCCTAATGACTCGAGAGAAAACCACACCTGATGCAAACTGCAAGAGGTTTTATTATCAGCTAGCTGAGGACGAACTCCTTGTGCTGAGCAGGACAAGGGAGTTCAACCCAGAGCGGAGCAATAACAGTAGGAGGCTTTTAAAGGAAAAGTGAGGAATTGGGAGGAGTTGGGAGGAGTCTGGCTACCGCTCTTCTCTGGGGGGTGGGGGTGGGGGTGGGGTGGGGGGTGGGGTGGGGGGGTGTCCTTGGCACAGGGAGCCAGGCAAGCGCCTAGCTTGGTTGTTTTTTTTTGTTTGTTTGTTTGTTTTGTTTTGTTTTTACAATTATCTCTTCTCTGATTGTAAGGTATTGAAACAAAAAAGCTTTTAGCTGGCTATAGAGAACAAAGAGCTTCTTTCTAGCTGTATTTTTAAAGATCAGGGAAAACAAGCTTAGGGGAATGTTTTAGGGGCTTTACCTTTCAGGGAGAAACGTTTTAAGTACTTAGCCTTCCTGCTCAGAAGTGTGGTCCACCCACCCGTAAGCTCCCCTTCTCCTGTGAGCAGATTAGAGATGCAGAATCCTAGGACCCATCCCAGCAATACTGAGTCAGAACCTGCATTTAAAGAAGCTCTCTACCCGCTCAGCTCCCCTAATCCACAACTCTATTTACATTTGACCCTATTAATAAAATAAATGCTTCCCAAAGGCAGTGACTGTATTTCCAGCATTCACTGTAGCCACCCAGAAGTGTATATTACAAGCTATGATGGCAGCCGTTTAAGTCCGCATTCGCCAAAAAGCATCAAAGTCGTCCAAATAAGTGCTAAGGCTAAGAGGAGACAGCTAGGGCGCAGCTGAGCAAGGTGAGCTCACAGAGAGCTACTCCAGAGAGCATGGGAGTGTAATGTAGTGAGCCTGGTGTTAAGGGGGAGGGGGCAGTGGGACTGCTGCGTGGCTAAGGAATGGTGAGGACTGGGGTGCCAGTCCTTAATGACAGTGAAAACTTTCAGCTTCAGAACGTCCCCTTTGAGGAAATTTGGGGTCTCTGCCCTTTTTCTGTGTCCTCTTCGCAGGAACTCTGTTTAACACACTTGTCCCTGTTTAGGTCCATCGACCCTCTGCAGATGTGTTCTCTCCTTCTCCGACTAAACTGCCCCGCACAAGTATTGGAAGAAGAGGGCTCTTTGGAATGAGGTCTTCAACTTATCCGACGTACACCTTCCATGACCGAGAAGAAGTCATTAAAGCCAACATTAGAGACCCCTTGCAAATCATCAAAATAGTACATGAGAATGAACATCTCGGATTCCTTTACATGATCTCTGCCGTACCCAAGTCTTCCATAGAATACGATACATATAATCTAAAGTGAGTTCTCTTTTATGAAGCAATTCATTTAGCGTTACAAATCTCAAATAAGTTTGTAAGTGTTATCCGTAATCGACTTGGCACTAATGATAAATATGATCAAAAGTAATTGTGATTGCCTCCCAATCATAAGTGAATCCTTATGCAGTAATTTTATTTATAACTCCCTTTATCTTTCTTTTTTTTTCTAGCTATAAAAATTAACACTTTTACAGGGCAGTACACAGCCAGTGCTGTTTCTCATATATGTATGTAGCATTACTTAACGTAATGTTATGGCGTACTTTGATCAGTATTACAAACATTTTCGGTATTTTTTGGATTATCAAGGAAAGAGAATATCTAGGTACACACAGTAGATGATGCATAACTACTTGTTTTACATATTACTTTGGCTGGGCTTAAATATTTTTTGTTTTGTTTTATGTATATTTGAGTATCTGCCTATACATTCTTGTACCACACGAATGCACTACCCTTGGAGGCCAGAAGAGGGCATTAGATACCCTGGGACTGGAGTTACAGTTATGGGACCCGAACAGAGGTGCTCTTACTGATAAGCTGACTCTCCAACCTCATGTCAGCTTTTTATAGAGTAGAGATAAGGGCTTCGAGGAATAAGGGACACCATTTAAACGACACACAGCCACATTCTCTCCATTGACCCTGAGCATACATGCTGTTCCTATAATTTAAAGGATTGTGCACTGGTGAGCCTCCACACTGCATTAAAGGTCAGCAGCACAGAGATGATAGCGGCTCCACCTACTTCAAAAGATGACACTGCCTTTCTCCCGTACTCAGCCAGACTGACGGATATTGTCAAGTCTTCCCTTGATGGTGTCAATAGTTTGGCTGTGGCCCTCAGTTCCTCAAGCTTCCATCCTTACTGTCGGCTATCTTGTTTTCCTTATTTAAGACTGTACTTCAAATGGAGCCAAATTACACTGAAGACAGCTGTTCTGGGGGGAAAGCAACACTATTTTAATGAAAATGTAAAATAATAGACTTGTGAATCTCAAAAGCATTAATAAGAGAGATAGTTAGTAGGAAGGATAGTATATATCCCGGAAAAAAGACAACAAGCACAATGCGTAAGCTAGTTACCCAGGGGCTGCAAGTAAGACACATGGTTAAAGAGATCAGGAGTGCTGGAAGAGAGGCAGTGAGCTACCAGCATGGCCAGTGTGGTTGAACAAGAAGTTGAAAGGAAAGGAAAGGAACTACACGGTGGCACAAAGAACATCCAGACAGCGAGAGCTTGTGTCCTGATTCCCTGAAGTGGGAAGATACCTGCAGTGTGGAAGGGGCAGAGAGGAGGCTGGTAGCCAGCTGGAGACTGAAGGAGGATCATTTGGCCTTGCTGGGCACTGAAAGGACTTTAGATTCTACTCTGAGAACATGGAAAAGAACAGGACAACTTCAAGTAGAGAAGAGTCGCGGCCTGGCTTGTGTTTCAGAAAGGATTCTTGTGCCTCCTGAGAGGAGTGTTGGGGAGCCAGCACCAATGACTGCCTTTATCCTGGAAGTCTGAAGAGAAAGCCAATGGGAAGCTTCTGAAGACCACAGTAGGGAGCACCCCACCAGGATGACATCAACTAGTAGGGAGCACCCTCACCAGGATGACATCAACCAGTAGGGAGCACCCCCAGTCCAGGATGACATCAACCAGTAGGGAGCACCCACCCCCACCAGGATGACATCAACAGTGGCTTGTCTGAGCAAGAAGCCTAGAGCTGCTGTTATCTGAGACACAGAAGACCACGTGTTCCAGACTAGGCAGAGAAAAACAAGCATTTGGGCTTAGGCATATGAGTTTTAGGATGCTACTTGGAGGGAAAAATGGAGTGGTACCCACCTTTGCTGGCACGTAGTAAAACTATTGTTGATAGATTGGGGAGAATTAGAGTAGAGTCAAGAGAGGGTTGGTTTTTTTTAAAGGTAAAAATATCTAGGTTTTTTTTTTTTTTAAGATATAGGATTAACTATACTTGAATTTAAAGTCCTGTGATGTATAAACTATTTTTGATATTTAATACTGCCAAAGTGTTTCCATTCTTATCACTACTTTATTCATTTTGAAAAATAACTATTGGTTTTGAAGATGAAGTTAAAGATTTTAAAGAAAGATTCATGAAAACGGTTTATCTGCTGATTTTATAAACATATTTCTTGATTTATATATGGAACTATTTCCATAATTTTGACTTCTGAGGGAAAAAAAAGCCCAAGAACGCAGACAGCACCGAGTGGTACAGCGGGTATGTATCCCCCATACGGCAGAGAATCAAGTTTACCAAATGCAAAGCTGCTTCTCACTGATGCCAGCACCAGAGGAGGCACTGCAGGGGAAACGGAAAACTGGGTTTTGCTCAACTCTGGAAATTAGCTGTGCTTCTAGACCATTGGGTACCTATACCAGGGGAACTGAGTTGATTATTCTACATATTTTGGGACTGATGTGAGTGACATTTAGAGTTCAGCTCCTGCCCCTCCCCCAAGCTTGAACATTGTAAGTACTGTGCTTGAAGGCAGTGGATGCTGCATAGTCAGACGCAGCCAAAACAGAAGTCAAAAGGTAGTAAGGGCCAAGGCTGCTGAGAGGGCTCCGCAGGAGAGGAGCCTGTCACTGAGCCTGAGCCTGAGCTCCATCTCTGGAACCCACACAACAAAAGGCTAGAACTGACGCCCACTAAGTTGTCCTTCAACCACACACACACACACACACACACACACACACACACACACACATACACACACTGTGGCACATGAATCCCCAAAATAAATAAATAAATGGGGTTTTTTTGGTTTTTGTTTGTTTTGGGGGCTTTTTTTGTTTTTTGTTTTTCAAGACAAGGTTTTCTTGTATAACAGCCCTGGCTGTCCTGAAACCTACTCTGTAAGAGACCAGGCTGGCCTCAAACTCATGGAGATCCGCCTGCCTATGCCTCCCTAGTGCTGGGATTAAAGGTGTGCATGGTCACACCTAACCATTGTGTTTTGTTTTGTTTTTTTAACAAATGCTTTAAAATAATATAAAATAGTGAATACTGGTTAACAAAATGAGGACACAGCATAGCAAAGTCCTTTTAAAATAATGTAATACAATAATTGTAAGACCTTCGAATAATTGTTAAGCATAATAACCCATCATGGTGGTGCACACCCTAAATTCCAGTACTCAGGAAGAAGGGGAAGGTGGATCTCTGAGAATTTGAGGCCAGCCTGGTTTACATAGTGAATTCCAGGACAGCCAGAGCTATATAATAAAGACATCTTGTCTCAGAAACCAGACCCAACCAACCAGCCAACCCACCAACCAACCAACTAACAAACACAAAAATGAAATTGCTAAGCATAGTAAATATACACATGAAGAGTGTTTTTCGCTTCCATAGTCCCTCAGAGGGAAAGCTTATCAGTTATTTTTAAAGAACCAATTAAGTAATATGTGTTAAGCATCCACACTGTTTTCAGGAGTATGCTTCAAGGAGAGACGCCTAAATATGTTGGCCTCGGCTTTCCCCCGGCCCCACCTCTTCCCCCCTGTGTACTAGTTTAGGTTTGGTTTAGTGTCCACGGTGTTTAACTAGGGCTCTCTGTGTGACTCTGCATTTGGAACTAACCATCAGAGCCTGGCAAGCTCACTAGCAGGCACACAGCTGCTGTTATCCGGAGTCTGACGCTGGCTCATACATCCAGCAGCAGTGTGTGGAAAGGGCTCCTCCCCTTCATGGCTGCCTGTTAGGAGGACCTAGCTTCTGTGGGTCCAGTGCCAGCAGGCATAGCTGTGAGACTGCTAGATGGACCTTGGTTGCCCTGGTTATGTCAGGCTTAGAAGACAGCTATTCTTGAGTCCTTCTTGCCACCCTCCATCTTACATTTTTTCTGCCCCCTCTTCCTTGATGTTTCACAAATGAGTACTATAAATGTCTTCTCTGTGGCTAAGTCTTCAACCATCATTTATACTCAGCCTCTGTACAGACACAAGTGGTCTGTTTAGTTTTAAGTCTTAGCTCTTTGCAAAGGAACAAGAGCAGGCCATTTTACCAGCTTCACTCCTTTTTAAAAATTTACTACTACTACTACTACTACTACTACTACTACTATATTTTTACTTACTCACTTTACATCCTGCTCACTGTCCCCTCCCAGTCACTCCCTCCTATAATCTTTCCCCTACCTCCTTTCTCCTCTGAGCGAGTGGAAGCCCCTCTGGGTATCCCCTACCCTGGCACATGAAGTCTCTGTGAGGTTAGGTACATTCTCTCCCACTGAGGCCAGACACAGCAGCCCAACTAGAAGAACATATTCCATGTACAGGCGACAGCTTTTGAGCTAGCTCCTGCTCCAATTGTTCAGGATCCACATGAAGACCAAGCTGCACATCTGCTACATACGTATGTGTGATGAGGTCTAGGTCCAGCCTGTGTATGCTCTTTGGTGGGTGCTTCAGTCTCTGAGAGCCCCAAGAGACCAGGCTAGTTGACTCTGATGGTCTTCCTGTGGAGTTCCCCTTAGGGGTCACAATCCTATCTCCTGTCCTTTCATAACAGTCCCCAAGCCCCATCCACAGTTTGGCTGTTGGTGCCTGCATCTGTCTGAGTCAGCTGGTAGGTAGAGCCTCTCAGAGGACACCCATGCTAAATTTCTGTCTGTAAGCATAAGAGAGTATCATTAATAGAGTCAGGGATTGGTGCTTGCCCGTGGGATGTGTCTCAAATTGGGTGGGTTGTTGGTTGGCTCACTCATCATAGATTGAGAAAACAGGGTATTTTAAGACAAATCTAGTTTCACTCTTAGCATGTTGGATTCAAAGAGGAATTTTATCAGTAATCAGAAAAATATTTACAAATAAATGATGAAGCTTCACACACTGAGTTAGTTAAGGATCGTACTTGGTTACATAGCTGTGGTAACGGACATTTCTGTACCTGAATGAACCAAAACACATTCCAAGAGTTGCCAGAAAATATATTAACAGATGCTGGCAAGAAGAAGGTTTTAAAATTTTTAGCTCTAGGAAAAGTTGATTTAACACACTTCTGGGGTTATTTTTATTTGAGATGTGGACCTGAATTAATTACAGCTGTGTTTGAGAGACAGCTTCACCGATGTTTCTAAAACACTCAGCATGGGAATGTTTGACCAAAGTTTAGCTCAGTTATACTACCACGGGAAATTTCAACCTGCATCTGTCACAGGAAGAGACATCTTAAGAGTTAAAGACAAACCTACAATACATTTGAAGGCTAATTGCAGGAGAACCAGTCATCCAAATACTGGGAATTCCTAGCCATCCGGCACAGGCAGTAATGCACCCAACCACTCCTTGATGGCCCTGCTTCCACAGTTCTCAGAGGTAGCTGCCCAGACTTCAACAGAACTACATTTTACATGCAGTTTTTATCAAACTCAAGATTGACGATGTACCTTGCATTTTTTATCATATGCTATAAAGAAATTATCATTAGTGTCTTCACAAGCCCTTGCAGTCACCAAAGTTCTATCTCTATGTGGGTATTTTATATCAAATTTTGGAAGTGTTTTAGGATTATAGAACATTTTTACGCTGCATGGGAACATGACCTTACAACCCCACCCCCCTTGTTAATCATCAAGTTGATTGTTTCCAGGTAACAGTGATTATGATAAAAAAAAAAGATGACCCTGACTGGTAAACTATTTCTGCATGGGGAGAAGCTAAAACTGAATTATGGTGGAGAACTATTGCGCTGGGATTCCCATAGCACAGAATCTTGGAACCTGAATTTGGGAAAGACCCGTTCAGCAATGGCCAGGGAAAGTCTAAGGAAATAAGATCACAGAGCATTGCACACAGCATCTAAAGTTTGATGGGCTTTTTCTGACCTTGCTTCCCCTGTCCGTCCACTAACTGGATTGCACTGGATCCTTGCGAGAAGAGTCTCCATACAGTCTCTGAGTCAGTGGAAGACTTACTTTCCAGGCATGAGAATTTGCCTTCAATCTTCAGCACAAAAACTGGGCACCGAGTCATGGGCTTGCCCTCTTAGTGCTGGGGAAGTAGAGACAGGAATCCCTGGAGCTCACCGGGCAGCCAACATAGTCTAATCAGTGAGACCCAGGTCCTAGCTAGTAAAAGACCTTGTCTCACAAAACAAGACAGATGACTCCTATGAATACCTATGAATGACCTCTGGCCTCCACATGTGTGCACACACATGCATGTGCACACATGCATACTTTCACACACACACAAACATATGAATACACACATTGACATATACACATATATTCACACACACTTTCACATATATACACTCACATATACATGCATAATACACACACGATTTAGTAGATATACAAAAGGCATGAAGTTGAAAGGTGGCATGTTTGGGGAGAATGTGGGGAGTAGATACGATCATCTCTTACTGTGTGTTTTTAAAATCCTCAAAAAAAAAAAAAAAACCCAAGAAACATTTGATCTAGGAAGTCGGGGAAGACCAGTTGGAACTGTGAAGGAAGGGTGAATGTGGCTGCTGACACACCACTCTGAAGGAACAGAAGGAAGACATGAAGATTGAAGTTAGATGAGCAGCAGGGTCAGGAAAAAAAAATCTATGGACAAACTAGAAGAGGTTCTGCACACTGTAGATAGAGAAGAAATAGCCGAGAGCCAAGAACACTTAAAAGGAAGTTAGCCACAACTTTTCTTTGTCAGTATGGAGGAAAGTGTAAGAGATGCTGAGGACAGGAAAACACCATGCTGATCTTCAAGTCTCTCCGTGAGAATGAACTCACTTAGACTCTGTGCAGCTTTTCTTATTTCCAGCTGGAGGCCAGCAGTTCACACATACCTTTAGCAACATGGTCTAGGAAGCTGTTGACCTGGAACCTTGGAACACATGAAGATTCAGAGTCTAGGTTTGACTTGGATTCTAGCTTCTTCATAAGTATGCAGTAAGTGTCCATGCTGTGTAGACTAAGCCTGAATAGGAACTGTACCCACAGGCTCATGTCCTGAGCACGTGGTCTCCAGCTGGCGGTGGTATTTTAGGAAGTTTGGGAAACTTGAGGAGGCAGGGTCTTGTTGAAGAAAGTAGGTCACTGAGGCATGCCTTCAATGGTCATTCCTAGTTCCCAGTCAGTCCCCCACTCTGTCTGCTTCCTGACTGCCATGAAGTGAATTGCCTCTGCCATATTGCCACCACTGTCATGTGTCTCTCTTCAGGCTGAGGGACCACTGAAACTTCTGAGACAATCACACACACACACACACACACACACACACACACACAAAGAGAGAGAGAGAGAAAGAGAGAGAGAACTTTGAGCCAGCAGGAGAGATGGCTCAGATGGTAAAGGTGCTTGCCACCAAGACTGATGACTTGAGTTCAAACCACAGTATCTGCATGACAGAAACACAGAATGACTCTTGCAGAATTTCCACATAAACACAGACATGCCTTCCAAATAAATAATAAACAATTAACAAAATAATAATACACGCTTGTAAAAAAATTGCATGTGTTTTGCCCTGTGGAGAGTGGAGATGTGGAAAATAAACAGACTGAAGGCCTGACAATATTTCATAAAGAAGGAAAATTATAAATAAAATTCTCTAAGTAGCATTAGCAAATGGATCGATATCATGGACCCCAACTGTCATCCTTGTCAGTAGGAAGCACACACAGCAAGTTTTCCAGACATGTTTAAGACCATGACCACCTGCTTGTTCTTAATTGGTTTTGATGTCTGATGTAAATGAGATACCTGAAGTTGACTAAGTTTCAGAGGTGCAGGAATCTGAATAAGAATAGCCCCCATAGGCTCATATATTTGAAAGCTTAGTCACCAGGAAGTGACACTATTTGAAATGATTAGAAGGATTGGAAGGTTTAGCCTTGTTGGAGAAAGTGTGCCACTGGGGATGGGGATTTGAGGATTAAAAAGTCTATGCAGGCCCATATTCATATTCATTTCCCTTTCTCTCCTCTCCCCTCTCTTGCCTCCTCTCTCTCTCTCTCTCTCTCTCTCTCTCTCTCTCTCTCTCTCTCTCTCTCTCTCTCTCTGTCTCCCTCCTCCTCTAGAGTGGATGTACTCTTAACTACTGCTCTAGCACCATGCCTGTCTGCCACCACGGTCTCCACCATGATGATAATGAAATAGCCTCTGAAGCTATATACAAGACCCCAATTACACACACACACACACACACACACACACACACACACACAACACACACATATATGAGTTGCCTTGGTCATGGTATCTTTTCATAGCAATAGAATAATGGCTAAGATGAGGCAAGTTGAAGTTTCATATTATGTAGAGAATCCAAATATATGCTAGTATACTCAAATAAGAGCCATCAGTCTTATCCACTGAGCCCCCACTCTGGCCTCTGTCTCACACACTTTTTGCAAGTCCTTAAAACAGGAAAGATTTGGGCTTTGGCTTTTGTGTTGTTGTTGTTATTGTTTGTCATTGTCTTGTGATCCTAAGGCTGTCACAGACTCTTTATAAATGTTACTCTCCTAAATTCCTGAACACATATTTGAAAAGGTGTTATATCATATTTCACATTTGTATTATTTCATTGAGGTGACACATATTTTGTTGCTATAGCTAAAATTTCAGGAAATAACTTTGTGCTTAAAATTCTTATAATAAATTTTAAATTAGAGAACATTTAAAGAATCCATCCTTATTTTTCCCTTTTAATTTATCCTGATCTAGTTTTATTCTGTAATGTGAAGCTGAAGAATGCCCTTGGGGGCAGATGCGAAGGGATGTCTGTAACTAAAAAGTTTTTGAAAATAATCTGTGATGAACTAGGCATGTATTTGAGCTTAACTTGGATCTTAATTCTCCTCGTTATAATTCATGTTTTCTTTAACTTTTCTCATAACCCCATCAATACTGGATAGTTTAAGGGTCTTTTGTACTGTTGATATTGGAAGTAACCTCTAAAGCCGTGGTTTAGAAGGTTCTCAACCTTCTGAATGCTGCGACGCTTTAATACAGTCCCTCATGTTGTGATGACCCCAACCATAAAATTATTTTTGGTGCTACTTCATAAATGTAACTTTGCTACTGTTATGAATTATAATGTAAATATCTGGTATTCAGGATATCTGATAGCAACACTTGTTGAAAGGATCACTTGACCCACAGTTGATCACATGGACCACAGGTTGAGAACTGTTATTCTAAAGAGTTAACATTTAACACAGACATAATTCCAAGCATCTTGCATAAAAGACCATTAAGTTTTAAATGTCTGTAGTTGAGCTAGGCATAATGGCACATACCTTTAATCCCAGTGCTCAGGAGGCAAAGGCAGGCAGATCTCAGTGAGTTCAAGGCCAGCCTGATTTACATAGTGAGCTCCAGGACAGCCAGGACTACATAGTAAGACCCCGTCTCAAGAAAAACAATGTCTAAAATGAAGATAGTAAGATGGCTCAGTGGGTAGAGATGTATCTGAGCCTGGGCGTCTGAGTTGAACCCCTAGAACCCACATAGTGGAAGGAGAAAACCTGACTCTCACAAATTGTCCTCTAAATCCACACACCTGCAATATGTATTAGATAAATGTAATAAAAATGTCTATAGTGGACTTGTATATTTGTTGAAAGATCTCTCAGCTGTAGTGATTGAACACATCACTGACTCTGTGAAATATCTCTAAAGTCTCATCTGCTGTTTAAACTTTGCCTTTCACTCTGAAGATTTTCCTTTGATTTGAAAGTTTGTTAGAATTTGGTAAAATTTTAAATGGTATTCACCTTTAATGTGATTCTCTCTTTACAACAGAAAGCCCTCCTATGGCTTCCTCTTGTCCTGAGTGCTTCATCCATTTGTCCCGATTGGTATTCACCCACAGGGTCGTAAGTTATGAGAACATCAATAAAAATGACTACTACACAATTAGCAAAGACGCGGTTACCCACGTTTACAATGATGACATCGAGTACATCGAGATTGAGCGATGGGAACAGGAGTACCTGTACCACAGAGAGCTCACGAAGATCCCCATCTTCGCTCTCTTCCGGAAGTGGAAGGCTTTCAGCGTGTGGAGGAAGAACGTGCGCTCCAAGAAAATCACTGGCTGTCGAAAAGCGCTTCGAAAAAACCTGTTCATTGTTAATCCTGTATGTATTTCTTAACCGTGTTTTAAAAGCCTTACGGGGAAGGAACATACGAAGCACCTGACACAGCATTTTATCTTGGCACAGCACTCATAGCCTTTGGCTGTCACAACATCTAGCAGTCCAGTAATCCCTGGGATTGCAAGCTCTTAACTAGGGAGGCAAAAGGCAGATGTCTAAGAAGAGTGACACAGGTCTCCTTCAATTAGAGGCAGCCTAGAAATCTTAAATTGGTGATTCCTCTGGCAGGGGATGGCCTCGTGAGCCCCTGCCCCATCTATGAAGAATGATGTTCAGGTGTTGTAACACTTCAGCAGTCTCTCTGTTTGTTGTTTGTTTGTTTGTTTGTTTTGACACTAGTCGCCTTCTAGGGTCAGTGGCCACTGTTTGCCTCTTTGAGAATAATCTGATAGCTTTTTATAAGCATGTCAGTTGTACAACAGAGGAGATTGAGAGAACTAAGATTAATATAGATGGATACAAATTAAAATTGATCATGCAAAGTAATTGTGTAGGACAGATCATCTGGGGTCATCCATCCCATGAGCATGCTAAACTGTGCAAGGATAGCCCATTCCTTCCCAGCAATAACCCCAGACTCTGCCTTTCTCACTTTATTATGGGCTTGAACTTCTTCACCATGGTTTGAACACTGAATAGATAACATTTTTGTCATTATGCAAAAATCTTACTGAATTTGTCTTTCAAATGACCTCTCCTGGTCCTCTTATCTTCTCTTATGCAACGAGGATTGTCACTTTGCCAGTGGTATTCTGGGCACCATAGTATCTCCTCGTAAGCTTCTTCCCGGCATGCTAGGAAGTTCTCATCTTTCTAAGCTAATGTTTTCCTAGGAATCTACTCATTGTCTATTATGTCTCCAATACCTACCAAATGCTAACCAACACACCACAAGCACTATCCATACAACTGAGTGACGTTGACTGCTGATTCTTCTAGACTAGACTAAAAAAAGATGTGTGAAATTATTTTTTTAATTTAAGAATTGTTTTTTAAATTAAAAAATTAACTTTTATTTTGTGTGTTGCTTGAAAATTTGTCTGTATATTGTATGTGTAAAGAGCCTGTGGAAGCCAGAAGAGAGTGTTGACTCCCTGGGGATGGAATTACATAGAGTGGTGAGCTGCCATATAGATGCTGGGAATAGATCCTGGGTCCGCTGGAAGAACAGCTAGTGCTCTTAACCAGTGAGCAATCTCTCCAAGCCTTCTTTTAGATTTTTAAATTGCATTTTACTTTGTGTGTGTGTGTCCCATAAGGACAGCTTATGGGAGCTAGTCTCTCCATCTGTCTACCTGGGGTGTCCCTAGGATTGAGCTAAGGACCTCAGCTTTCGTCATAAATGTCTTTACTCACGGAGCCATTTGCTGGCCCTGATTTTTTTTTATTTTATTTTATAATTCTTTTATGAAAACAGCCAACCTTGTAAGCACCTGTGCCTAGATTTTCCTCAACAACTTCGTTGATACATAATGCACATGCTTGCTACATACCCACCCACCCATGGTACATAACTTAGTAATGTTTAATATGCTCACAGGGTGGACTAACCGTTGCCACAGTCATTTTTGGCACAAATCCACCACCCTAAAAAGAAGCTCCATTGGCCAGGAATAGCCATTCTCCATTTCCCCACAGCTCCCTGCTCCTCCCCCAACATCTACTCCTCGTCTCTATAGCTTGCCTATTCTGTGCACTGAAGGAATCACACAACATGACATACATTTTTCACTTAGCATACTCTCTTAAAAATGCATCTATGTTCCAAAATACCATTTACGGTCACTGGCTATCTATATTTATTTGTGTGGTCATACCTATTTGATTTCTTTCTTGATAGATATTTGAATTACTCCTGCTTTTTGGAGATTACAAATAATGCTTTTATAAATAAGTGCAATTACAAATAAATATCTGTGTATATTTTTCCTAAGCATATTATAAATTCTCTCAATATGTTTTTAAACATATTATAAATACTCATGTATAAGTTTTTTCTTCCTGGGCACATTATTGGGATGGAAGTTCTGGGTCACTGGTGACTCTGTTTATCCTTTTCCAACACATCTTGTTAACCACAATAAACTTACAGTAAAGTTTAGTTTTGTTCTATGTTATAGCCTCTTAGATGATCATTGTGACTGGACATTGTAGTCTTTTAGTAGCCATAAACCAAAGCTAATGGAATATAAGAGGCACAGCTTTCTGCTACTTGTCGTTGATCCTTTAGTAGCTAAAGACACATATGCTTCTCGAGGAGAAAGGGCAAACTTAATACGATACCCTGAGCAATTCTTCTACAAAACAAGTTTCTGAAGGGTTCCCACTTGATGTGTAATTTTGTACACATTAGCCAAGTTAACACACACACAGACACACACACATGCACACATACACACATGTACCTTTAACTCCTTCATCACAAGTTTTTGTTTTGCACATATTCTTACATCGTAGGACTTTAAAAATTAAGTAATGATTAATTCTTCTTTTCATTCAGTATCTACGACCCGCTCTTCTTAAAATCAATGAGATGTGCTACCTGCTGAGTTTTATGGGACTCTGTTACATTGAAAAATTCCACACCTACACCCTGCAGGAGTTCAAGGCTGCACAAATAGTGCGACTGCAGGAGGTAATGGACGCTGTTTGTCAAGTTTCAGACTGCTTCCTTCTCAGGAGACTCTGCTGTGACTAATATACATACCCATGACCGTTTAGGTGACAGAGCGCCTGGAAGTTTTCCGATGCGCGGCAAAAGACGTGGTCCGGAAGTCGTGCCGCTTTGCCTTACGCGCTGCGGGATTTATTCCCGATGACTGTGAAGTTGAAACCTACGAGGGTATGGAGAGCTGAGAACGGGGAGTGGCCTTCTAAAACATTCTCTTCTGTCTTCTCGTTTTCTTTAGAGCTAAATAACTTTTCTCATTTGCTCCCAAGTCCTGCTTCTATGCATAGATTCTATATGTTTGTTTTCTGGGGCTCTGATTTGTCACAAATCAAAGGATTGTGTGGCTTTCCTGTTTTGTTTTTCTTTGAATGGATATTGAAAAATAAGTGTTTTATAAAAGATCTGTGCCTTATATTGTCCTTAGATTACTTTAAGGCCAACATTGCAAGTCTTGTCGATGGTCCGTTTGATTTACCCACTTATGGAGAATCTGAAAAAATGACCTACACAGAACAGGCCAGCAAAAGGCATCATTGCATGAGGCTCACATGGTGAGAGCATCTTCTTTCTTTCAGGATAAAATAGGAAATCTATCCTTCTTAAAACATGGAAAATGTCAGTCCTGCGCTGGGGAGGTGGCTCAGTGGGTACCCCAGAAGCCTGACGACCCAAGTTTGATTTCTAGAATCCATGTAAACCATAGATAGAGCTTGAAATGCCCATACTCCCATAAGAACACAAATTGTTGCCTTTGGGCTACTAGCTGCTATCAAAGAACATTGAGATACATCATGACTGCCAGGTTACAGGGGTGAGTCTCCCAAAGTCCATGCAATTTAGTTCATACATGAAAAGATTTCATACTTTACCTACAGATCTAAGTCACACGCATTGTATGCATTTAGCTTTTCTTTAAAGCTTTTTGAAGAACTCCTGTGGTCCTTTGACTAGAGGATCTGGGTGCATTATTCTTAATATCCATCTTGTTCATCAGATAGTCCATGGGAAAGTTCAAACCACTAGTTAAATCACTGTCCTATAATTGAATATATTTATGCTTTCAGGAGAAGGACGGCTAAGAACAATTCTAAACCATCTCATGTGTTAATATAATTCAACCAAATTTCCAGAGGACACCATGTTTTACTTTTGAAATCACTGTGTTAGAGTTGCTGTGAAGACTATGTAGTAATCGCAAAATAAAACTAAGAGTGTGTCTTTTTCTCCAGCTTCATCCGTCTGAATGACTACCTAATTCAGAACACCCTGCACGTCCTAACAGTAAACACTGCCAGCTCTCTTCTGAATTTCTTCTCAGATAAACTAAAGCGAACTCCCTCAGCAGACGTCATCCAGAAGTGGATTACTGAAGAGAAGCCGGAAGTCACTGAGAAAAAGGTGCGTTTGCACGGAATCAGATATCTGGGTGTTTATCGAGCGAGGGGCATCTCTATGTCAGATTTTTTTTTTTTTTTTTTTGCTGGTATTTTCCATATTTTGGCAAAACAGAGAAGTTTCTGTTCAAATATTATATTAGTTAGCATTACTGGCCATCTTGACACAACCTAAAATCATTCAGGAAAGGAGTTTTAATGAAGAATTATATAAGTAAAGCCAATCTTTGGGCATGTCCATAGGGAATTATCTGGATTTTTTTTTTTTTTTTTTTTTTTTTTTTTTTTTTTTTTTTCGAGACAGGGTCTCTCTGTGTAGCCCTGGCTGTCCTGGAACTCACTCTGTAGACCGGGCTGGCCTTGAACTCAGAAATCTGCCTGCCTCTGCCTCCCGAGTGCTGGGATTAAAGGCGTGCGCCACCTGAGAAAGACCTGCCCTGAATGTAGAAAACATCATTTCCTGGCTGAGCCACTGAGGGAATAAAAAAGAAAGCAAGGATGCGTTTAGCTTCTGTCCTTGACTGTGGCTGTGATATAGACAATGGCTTGCATTCCTACCACGCCCCCCTCCCCACCCACCCCCCCTCCCCCACCCCAGTGACAGACCTTAGCTTGGAGTTGTGAACCCTTTCAACTCTCTCCTCCCCTGTGTTGCTCTCTGCCAGTGTATTTTAGGACAGCAACAGAAATGAACATGGGCATATCTGTCTCAGGATTGGACGGTTGAATGTGTGGCTTCTATCAAGTATATAAACCCCATTTCTATTTAAGATTGCTTTCCAAGTTTGCTCAAGTTTCCAGTTTTACAAAGACAATGCTTTTACATTGCTGTATCATCTTCCAATATTTTTAGTTTTGTTCTTCCTGTGGCATTATTCCCAGAAAGACTCTCCTATGCCAAGGATCTAAACTCAGCTCATTGTGTGCCCTCAAGTCCACTCATCTTTGTAGGCTTTCCTTTATAGCATCCTTCTAGATGCTTAAGGGCCTTTGTAACAATGCACATGTGGTCCTTCCAGGGGGCCCCACTGATGGAAAAGCAAGAAGAAGATGAGTCTCTCGTCCCCATGTTCCTCACAGAACTGATTCTGACAGTGCAATCACTACTCTTCGAGCCTTCTTTGGAAGACTTTCTGGTGTGTATTTCATTATCTTAATACCTGAAGATAAGCAGCCTTTAAAATAACGAAGGAAGTGTTTTGGGTTCACCTGATTGATAAGACTGCAGTTAGCACTGTTCCCTTGCCTGGGGGTGGATCAGAAGCTTGGCAAGGCACTCGTCATGAGGATGCTTCAATGTGGTACAAACCTTACACTGACCAAAGCGGCCTCCTGAGGGGCATCAAAGACACCATACTGTTCTAAACACCACTTCTGAAGTTTTTTCAAAATCATGTTTCATCTTAGAAAATTCTGTCTTTTGGTTATGTGTCCCTTTAACAATATTCCACAAATTTACCAATATAGAACAATAGCCATGCATCCTCCCCATCTTGTTTGGTGTGTGCTGTATGCCTGCATCCCTAATGTGTGCTGTATGCCTGCATCCCTAATGTGCCATGAGCATCATATGCACTTGGAAGAATTTTAAATTTTGAGGTTCTATTGTGTTCTCTGTTCATCTTTCTTTTTTTTTTCAAACTTCTTTTTCTTCTATGATTTGCTTTTAATTTTATGTGCACTGGTGTTTTGCTTGTATGTGTGTCTGTGAGGGTGTCAGATTCCCTGGACCTGGAGTAACAGACAGTTGTGAGCTGCCACGTCAGTGCTGGGAATTGAACCTGGGTCCTCTGGAAGAGCAGCCAGTACATTGCTCTTAACCACTGAGCCATCTCTCCAGCCCCTATCTCTCTCTGTCTCTCTCTGTCTCTCTCTGTCTCTGTCTCTCTCTGTCTCTCTCTTTCTTTTTTCCTTTCTTTCTTTCTCTCTTTCTTTCTTTCTTTCTTTCTTTCTTTCTTTCTTTCTTTCTTTCTTTCTTTCTTTCTTCCTCTTTAACATTATATTATATTCCTTCATATCATTAGTTACTTTGGAAAAATCTTTTGGAAAGAGTATAACCTTTCACACACACACACCATAATTTCTTTGTCCAAGCCACCATTTTTTTAATATTTTAGTTTTCTCTAATTATGTTAGCTATTATGAGTAATTCCACAGTGAATGTCTTTGCACACACATTTTTGTGTCTATGTCTAATTTTAATCTCAGCTTATACTTCTAGAATAGAAACTGTTTTCCAAATACCAATAAGCTTGTAGGCATCACTTAAAATTCCCTGATGTTTCCTTTGGCTTGCCTTCTCTAATGCCCTCTAGGGTTTTATTCACATTTCCAATCATCACAATGTGTCGCCTTGTTTTTCTTCCCTGAGACAAGATTTCTTCACATAGCCCTGACTGTCCTGGAACTAGCGCTGTAGTCCAGGCTGGCCGAGAACTCACAAAGATCTGCCTACCTCTGCCTCCTTAGTGCTGGGATTAAAGACATGTGTCGCCACCCCCAACAATCTGCCTCTTCTTCAGTTAGAAGAATATTTGCTCTGAAAACAGAACTGTGTCTTCTGATTTGGCATGTTCTCAGAATTGCAAGATCAACACGCCTGCTGTGGTTGGTGTCATTCCTGCATTTGTTTAGAGTGTGTGTGTGTGTGGGGGGGCACTTGTGCATGTGCGCCTGGGTGTACGAGCATGCCTGTACACAGGTCCACATGTATGTGCACACACTGTACATGCCGGAGAATGAGGAGAACGGGCAAAGGTGCAACATCTGCTGCATCTGGAGCTGCAGGCAGTTGTGAGCTGCCCAGCATGGGTGCTACAGCCTCATCTCCGGCTCTCTGGACCTCTGAGGCATCTCTTCAGCCCCAGAACAAGTCATTCTTAATTATCGGGGAATTCAGAAACGTTGTACTTACCTTCTATTTGTTTTCTCTCTGACAGGATGGCATTTCTGGGGCAATTAATCACTTTGAAAACACGGTGTTGTCAGTTCCTAATCTGGTGCCTGACTCGTACTTTGACGCTTTCACCAGCCCGTTCATTAACAAGAAGGTTGAGGAAAAGACCTGCGGGCCCGGGCCCAACCTGTCAGCCGTGTTTGAGGATGACAGGAACTTTCTCACCATCATCATGCAAATAAAGGTAGAGTCACTTTTACTAGAAACTGTTTATTATATTTTCAACCCATAAGAAATAGAGGCATGCACATTCTTCCAGTCTTATCTTTGAATGTTCTATTTGTGGAAACTGTCAGGTACCTAATCTCTAAATAGTAAAAATCTGGAAAAAAAAAATCTGTGGAAACTTTAAAAATTGTCCTTTGGGGGGCCAGTCAGTTGGCTCAGCGGGTAGGAACTGGCTGCCAACCCTGAGGACCTGAGTTTAATCCCAGAATCCTCACAAGGGAAGAAGAGACAAGTGACTCCTGCAAGCAAGCTGTGCTCTGACGTCCATCCGTGCATGGAGGCGCCTGCCATTGTACAAAATAAATAAATAAAAGTGCAGGAAGAAAAACATTGAAAGTATGCTGCAAAACCAAAGATAACCTTGAAAAAAAAAAAAAAAAAGCCCTTACCGTGTCTGGCAGAACAGTGGCCTGCCGTTAGCAAACTTGTCTTGTGTTTCTTGGGACACCATGTTGGGTACAAACAGAGCAGAACAAGGCCTTGCCAGCCATCATTCTGATTGAAGCCATCTTTTCTTAAGTGCTTTGTGGTTTTTTTTTTAAGCACAGTGTAATTATTTGAGGCCTATTAGAGATTAAATGTAACAGCTCCTGCCCATGGCCCTTAAATGCTGACTAGATATGTATTTATTTTGTGGTGGATGCAGGTGGGTGTGGGGGGATGCAGGTGAACACAGTGGGGGAATACAGGTGGGGGGGTTACAGGTGATTATGGGGGGATGTAGGAGATGCAGGTGGATGTGGGGGGATGCAGGGGGTGTGGGGGGATGCAGGGGGAAGTGGGGTGTGTGGAGGGATGTACATGTGAAACAGCATGAGCAATCAGGTCAGAGGACAAGTTGTAGGACTGGTCCTGGAGACTGAGCTCAGGTCATCAAGTGTGGCAGCCAGTGCTTTTCCGTCTGTCAGCATTTCCCCAACACAGATGCTACCTAAAGCGTACTTTGAGAAGCTGAAAATATGGCTCCACACAAAATTCATCAACCTAAGCGTCTCAGTTTTAAAATCATTTTAGATTTATTTAGTTATTTACTTACTTATTTTTGTTATTTTGTTTTGTTTTCGAGACAGGCTCTCTCTGTGTAGGCCTGGCTGTCTAGAGCTTGCTATCTAGGCCAGGCTGGTCTGAAACTTCCAAATATACTCCCGCCTCTGCCTCTGGAGTGCTGGGTTTAAAGGCTTATACTACATAACCCATCTTTCATTGACTTATTTTATGTGTATGAGTTTTTACCTGGACATATTGCCACATGTGTGCAGTGCCTGTGGAGGTCAGAATAAGTGTAGAACCTGAAGGAATTGGATTTACATTCAGCTGTAAGCATCACACGATGCTGAGAACCAAACCAGAGTCCTCCACAGGCACAACCAGTTCTCTTAACTGCTGAACCATCCATCTCTTCAGCCCCCAGATATCCCAGTTTTAAACCAAAGCACATTTATAGAACAAGGCCTTGGCATGGGAAAGGAAAGGCCAGCCCATGCTAGGTGGGGTTTGTTCTCCCCAGTCTCGGGTAATAGGGCTCCTGAAGTGGAAGCAGGGCTGTGGCCTCCACCCTCGACTGCCTTCTCTCCTTGGCATCCAGGAGCCATCATGATGTCCAAACATAAACTTTGCCTATTTGTCATCTATTATACATCCAGCCTTATGAAAGTGAAACCAAGCAGGTTGAGTGAGTGCTTCTACTCCTCAAACTTCATACAAGCTTGGGGAGATGGTGCAGTCAGAAAATCACCTGCTCACAAACACGAGCATCCTCGTGTTTGCATCCTCACAGCATCCATGATGGTATGCACCTGAAACTTTAGCTGGGGGATAGGGGTTTGGGGGTAGACAGGCAAAGCCCTAGAGCTTGCTGGCCAGACAGTTTAACCAGTTGATGAGTCCTGGGTTTAATGAGAGATCCTGTCTCAAAAAAATAAGAAAAAGAGCTACCAGAAAAGACACTGGACATTGACCTCTGGCCTCTATACACACACATGGCCACACACACATACCCCCCACACACACCCACACACACACACACTCACATGGATAGATAGAAAGAAAGAAAGAAAGACAAGAAAAGAAAGAAGTAAGATTTAAAAATATACACGAACCATGGTAATAATAAAGTATAATTTTTCAATAAACTCATGAGAAGAAACAATCTTTATCTAGCCAACCCAGTCCCTTAAGGATTAAGGATATAGAAAATCAGATTTAATAGTTTTTGCCAATGAAGTGACACTGGGTATTTCAACTACTCTAGGGCAGACCTTGTGTTCAGGAGTAGTTAGTTGGCCAACACATAATGGAATCCACAGTGTTTTGTGTGCCACTTTTGGTTACAATTAGGCGGCATTTTTGTTTTGGGTTTTTGATTTTGGTTTTGGTTGTTGTTATTTTCTGTTTGGGTGTTGTTTTATTTTGTTTTCTTGGTTTGGGGGGTTTTGTTGTATTATGTTTTTATCTGTTTTTTGAGAAAGAACTTAAAGTTGGGGAGAACTTGAAGGGAAGAATATGATTAAAATAAATAATTTAAAAAGAAAAGAAAGGAAAATGTGCAAGTACCTGGGGATTTGCTAGCTGATGAGGACTCTGCTACAGAAGGGATTCCTATGGCCTAAGGAGTGGCTTCACAGCTAATCAAACTGGTGGTTTGTGTTTCATATCAATTTGCTTGTGAATGTATATAAACCTAAAACAAAGACAGAAATTAGGAAGAGAGTAACACAATTGAGGTACATTTCTCTGAGATGGAAATAATTGGCTTATATAACAAAGAGAGGCAAGACAATGAGATGGAAGGAGAGTGTGGGACAATGCAGAGGCCATGGGCAAGGGTGAAGTAATTAGTAAAAAAAATCAAATTATGAGACTAATTGACAGGCGATTAAACATAGAAATAATCAGAAAACGCATTTAGAAATGCAAGCAGATTGAGATGACTATATCAGCAATACAGTGAAGTAAGAATGAGTTCCATCCACCTGGGGGGGCAGGGGAAGGATTGGGGCATCATGTGTGCTGGGCGAGGGCTCTATCCTGGGCGGAGCTACTCCCCAGCCCTCTTTCTAGTCTTTATTTTGGGATGGGGTCTTATTGAGTTACCATGGTTGGCTCCTCCTGTAGCCCAGACAGGCCTTGAACTTGTGGTCCTCTTGCTTCAGCCTCCCAAGCAGCTAGGATTACAGGCCTGTGTCAGCTGACCCAGTTTAAACAAAGGTTTCCAACTTGGCCCACAAAGCCAGACAAACAAATACAGGACCAGAGGGAATGCAGTGATTCAGAAAGGTTGCTCCGAGGTATAGAGACAGAGACAAGCTGTAAGAAAGCAGAACTTGGGATGGAGAGACGGCTCAGAGGTAAGAGCACCGGCTCCTCTTTCAGAAGTCCTGAGTTCAATTCCCAGCAACCACATGATGGCTCATAGCCATCTATAATGAGATCTGGTGGTCTCTTCTGGCCTGCAGCCATACATGCAGACTGAATGCTGTATATATAATAAAATAAATCTTGAAAGAAAGGAAGGAAGGAAGAACTTGCGACCCTGTGAGTGGAGGATCCCCATGAGCATCACCCATTGGTGATTTGCGAGGACACCTTACAGACTCTGAACGCAGCTGTACTTAGAGTCGTGGCTTAATTCAGTGAAAGGATGTAGCTTGTGATAAGCAAAAGGTAACAGCAGGCGCTAAGGGAACCAAGCACGAGTCCCCAGAGCCCTCTCCCAGTAGAGACACTTGATCCCTTCCACAACTAGTGGCAAGGCTCACAGAAACTGTGTAGGAAGGGGCGCCTGGTAGCATCCCAATATCCAGGTTCCTACTGAGTCTCACCACAAAGGCATGCTATGCCTAGCATGAACCAAACTGCCAGACTCCCCAGAGGGAAAGCAGATGTTCAGCATAAACCACATGTTTTCCTGAATTATTCAGACATGGGCCTCACATTCTAGATAAATGATGATGGAGCCCTTTCTGAAAGCCAGGTTTTCTGATATTGAACAGCGGTCTTCTTTGCAGGCAGATCTTGCTGAAGATATCAGTTTCCGACCTACTATGTTAACCTCCATGCCAGACAGAGGAGTGTTAAGTCAATAAGCACTAATGCATCAAAGACAGTGAAGTACTTTAAAACCCACAGTTTGTGATGAAATATAAATGTATGTGGATCAAATATGTCAGGAGACGCTTTCGTATGACAAAGAAGCAGGCTAAATCACAAATAGAACATAATAAAAATAACATAAATAAAATACTTTAACATACCATTATCATCATAAGGAAGACCAAATAGAAAAGAAATAAGAACAGAGGCCTAGCCAACACCATTAGAATAAAAAGAAATGATCATCAAAATAAAGAAACAAACAAATAAGTAAGTCTTTAGAAGCTCTGAGATTACTGTGTAGATGTTGGTTAAGGTGAATTTGAATCATTAGTAAAAGTACATTTGCAAACTGGGAGAATGTATTTATATCATCCAGCCTGGCCTCTTAAGGCACGAAGAAACTTTGCTCTGGGTGACAGGACTACAGGTGGGAGGAAAGATGGCCAAAGCATTAGGCAGAAATCCTACCAAAAACTATTAACCAAACAGAGATGATACTACATCACCCATCAGCTAAGTGCAAAGTCAAAGAAAACTGAATTAGCATCTTTCAACTAACATGTTTGTGAAATTAAAAAGTGTGCCAAAACCTCCCGTGGGCTAACCTGTGGGAAATCATACACCCTGCACCACTGCAGCCATGCAGAGAATAAAGAACTTGCATTGTATGAGGGAAAATAACTAAACGTGCATTTGCTTTTTGGTTTAACAATGCCACCTCTAGACACACCTGAAAACACAGGGTCAGAGATAGAAAAGAACATACACATGAGGCTACTCTTAGCATCTTGCTTCTGATTGCGGAAACATCAGAAACTATCAAAATACCCATCCCCGGGCAGGAAGACAGGGGTTAACTGTATGGAGTGACATCCAAGACTCACTGTGAAGTGAGCAAGCCAAGAGACAGTTTTCTGTCATCTGTCCTTTTTGCGTCAGAAAAGGGGGCAGGGCAGAGAGGCCCGTAAACCAGAAGCCAAGGAAAACAGCTCTGCATTGGAGAGTGTGGAAATGATTCAGGAAGGGTCAGAGTGGGGGGTGTGCAGTGCAAACAATAAGGAGAGTAACCCTTCTGAGTGTAGGTTTAATATAGTTCTAAACAAGAGTGGAGGGGGAATAAAGTACAAACAAAACCAAATAAATCCAAGTTAGTTGAGCAACATAACTACACTGAAGAATGGGAAGATGAGGATGAAAGCAAGTTTATCATCACCACCACTACCATCACCCTCCTCATCATCATTATTAATGAAAGGTTTGAAACTCAGGGCCCCACATAAACTTGAACATAGTAGTTAGGACTTTGGCCACATAACCTTATGCTAACTTCTAAGCTTGCTTTTGTCCGTGGAATCAGTGTATCTGCAATCCCAGACCACTTTCTGTGTGTTCCACAGTTGAACAAATAAGTAAAACCATATTGTGGGCAGTTGTACTAGTTAGATTGCTATTGCTGTAATGAAATACCGAGACGAAAAGCAACCTGGGGAGGAAAGGGTTACTTCAGCTTACAGCTGAGTTGTGGTCAGTCAGTGAGTTAAGTTAGGTCAGGAAGAGGCAGGAACTAACATAGGGACAGTGAAGAAGGCTGCTTTCTAGCTCACTCCTCAGGGCTTGCTCCGAATGCTTTGTTAAACAAACCAGGGATGGCTCTGTCCCCACAGGGCTGGGCCCTCCCACACCAATCATTAATCAAGAAAATGCCCTATAGACTTGCATACAGACTATCTAATGAGGGAAATTCCTCAGTTAAGGTTCCCTCTTCCAAGATCACTCTAGCTCATAGCAAAGTGACAACAAAACAAAACAAACACACAACCCTAACCAGCACAGGAATGAAGAGATTATATATCTTCAAAGAATTAACAAGTGGGGAAAGAAAGACCACTTTCTGAACTGAATGGTTTTGCATTGAGATTAGAGTCATGAACTCATGGTTTTTATTGGCTGGTAGAAAAATAGAGAACTGAGATCTACATATGCGTGCTGTGTGGTGTGGTGTGGTGTGGTGTGATGTGCTCTGTGTGTGTGTGTGTGTGTGTGTGTGTGTGTTCTACTTAGGAAAAATTCCCTTGAGAGTTAGAAAGATGGCTCCGACGTTAACCACACACACTGATCCTTCAGAGGGTGCAAGCTTCATTTCTAGCACACACACCAGGCAGCTCACATTTCGAAGTCCTGCTCTGGGGGATCAGACACCTCTGTCCACCATGGGCATGGGCACCTGCACTCATGTGCCCGTACTCTCACACACACACACACACACACACACCACACACACACACACACACACACACACACACACACACGTAACTAGAAATATTAGGGGAAAAAATCAGTCTTGTTCATCTGTCACCACTTAGGAAACAATTCACGCAGCGTTCGACTCTGCACGCTTGTACGCAGCGACATTTGAAAAGTTTCAGTTATTCTTCAAGGAAAACGAGAGTCTGGATCTAGAAGCCCTGAAGCAGGAGGAGCCTGGTGAGTCTGCCCTCGCTAAAGCACATTTGACCGAGATAACAAGACCTGTCGTCTTCTGGGTTTCTGTTTGGTGGTGTTCAGTGACACCGAGTGTTGACCTGAAACGTTTGACCAGGCAAAGGCAGGACTTTATGCACATCTGGTATTTCCCATGGAATCCCTCATTTTCTTTCCTCTGCGCCCGCATCCCTGTATCTGGTAAAGTGCGGGGTGGTTCCTCAGTCACGCGTGGCCCATCTGTCGAGGTTGCTGTAAGACCTGTGTGCCTTGTGAAGAGTTGAAAAGGAGGTGGGATTCTACCATTCCTGCCAGGCAAGGCTTACAGAAGCCCTCTGTCTCAGAAATTCAAGATACAATTTTCTTCCTATACCACCCTGAGACCTGGTGAGGATGATCAACAATTCTTAGTGTTGAATTCAGGCCCGGGGACAAACCATTCCATTGGAATCCTTATTCTTGGGTGTGACAGGAGTTGGACGTGTTTCACAGGATGTCTTTTCCAGAGCATGATGCAAGCGAGTGACCTTTTAACCTTATGGACTGATTTTATGGCGTTTTATTTTCAGGAAAAAAAATCCAATTTTTATTTTTATAAAATATGGTTTTTGAACACAAAGTAGATCTATTCCAAATAACCAGCTTAATAATTTATATCATCTAACTCACAGGGGTTAAATGAAGGGCCTGATGTATGCTCTGAGGTATACTGGCAGCCTATGGCTTTCTTCTTTTATGATTCAATTGTGATCTTATGAAAGAACAGACATTGTGCCTCCTCTTCCTCTTCCTCCTCCTCTTCTTCCTCCTCCTTCTTTTTCTCCTATTTCTTTTTTCTCCTCCTTCTCCCCGCCCTCCCCCCCAACTGTAACTATATTTGCTGACAGGCCCAGGACCTACCATGAGGCTCTGGTGGGGAGGGGCAAAGGATGAAGTAGAGCCTGTGAACACTTTATAATGGAACTGCTTGCAGACTCGAGGAAAGCAAGGCCTCAAGCATGCAGGCACACCCCATCACCCCCAGACAGAGGGAGATGACCTCAAGCATGCAGCCACACCCCTTCGCCCCCAGACAGAGGTAGATGACAGGCAGTGGACCTGCTTCTCACACCCCTTAACTTTCAATACTCTGAACAAGATACTTTTTTTCAACCAATGCTAGATTGCTAAAGATGCCAAATGTGGCCCTACTTTAGAAAACAAAACAATTAGTCAATTCTCTCTGGACAATTTCATTTCTATATATACATATACACATATATGACCTTATGTATCTATACAAAAATCTACAAACCACATAAGGCACATGATATTAGCCTTTCAGAGGCTGGCTTGATTTGTTTTCTTGCAAATGACATAACTTCATTCTTTACAGCTGAAAAAAAAACCAACCCATTGTGTATATTAATGACATTTCCTTTACCCATTTCGACTGCCAAGCATCGAGATTGTTTCTGTAACTTAGCTGTTGTGAGTGGAACAGAACTACATTAACGTTGATGTGCAGTGTCCCTGTGATATGTTGCTCTGAGTCCTTTAGTTTCACACCCAGGAGAGATAGAGCTCTATTTATAATCTCAACAATTAAGGATGGTATATATAATGTAGCATAAGTTATATACGGTAGATGTATATGACTCTGCATTGGCTACCCTTTGGCTGGGTTAGTTTACATTCCCACCAGCAGAGAAGAAGGGCTCTCATTCACCCATCCCCTTGCCTGCTTCACATCTGTTGTTGTTGCTTACTGACTGCCCTTCAGGCTGGGGTGGTTTTTAATCGACTGTAGGCTGTTGCTTTAAAATCTAATGTGAAACATACTATCACTTCTGCATCTCCTTTTCTGCAGATGTCCAATTCTTCAGTTCCCAGCTGGAAAAATACCATAAACAGCACAAGGACTCGGTAGCCCTGAGACCCACCCGAAACGTAGGCCTGCTGCTTATCGACACCAAGCAGCTGAAGGAGAAGCTGATCCCATCACCGCTGCGGTGCTTGGAAGTAAGTGTGAGGTAGCAAAAGAGTCACTTATGTGTGTCTGTGTGTACATGTGTGTGCACACACACATATGCAAATAAAGGATCACCACTATTCTTATGGTGATTTTCAACATTTACAATGTGCAAAGATCAATATTTTCCTTTTTAATGTATGGAATATTTGCAGACACCATAGTTAAAATGATAATAAGAGTAGGTGCCATATATGTCTCTTTGACTGTAGCATCCGCAGTGGACTGAATGCTTTCTTGTGACCCCTAAGGGCACCATCCACACACATGGTGCACATATACACACGCAGGCAGAACACCAATACACATCCTCTTTTGTAAAAAGATATCATTGGGACAAATACAAATTAATGTCAACTTTTTTTTTCACAACCAACATACCAAGTCAAAGAAAACAAAACTCAAACTTAGGTGATTGGAAAACTTCTACATTCATAAATGTCCAGACATTGAGTGAACACCCAGTGTCCCTAGGACGTGTCTAGGCACTTGGTTTCTTTTATCCTTTCTAAGCTCCCGATGTGCCACCATGCTACAGCGAGCACCGCCTCATGCTTATGAAATGGTGGTTGAAAGTTTCCCCAGGCTAGGTATTTCTTTAGCTCTATAAAATGAGAAAGAAGAGATTAAGGTTTTAAGTACACATCTCCCTCAGCCTTTAAATAAATAAATAAATTAGCACAGTCAAAGGCCCACCCTAATCCAGTCACTTTGTTCAAAAGAAACCTTGCTCATAGTCACCCTGGCATCAGTCAAACGTTATCTTTCTTCCTGGAGAGGAGATCCGTTTCTTCCCAACCACATGGTTGCTTCCCAATAGAAAAAGAGCGGACCTGGGCCTGAAGTTGAGGGATCAGCCTAGGGTCCACTGAGTAAGACAGAAGAGCAGAAGAGAGTCCTGAAAGGTGTCAGAGCACTGAGCACTGTCCCATAAGCTGTGTGCTTTGAGTGACTGTCAAAAATCTAGCCTTGCATTTGTTGCGCTTGGTAAGTAGTTACTTAGTGAGAGATTGTCTTCACACACTGCTCTGATGCCCATACCTCCTGAGTCAACACCTGTCAACTTAAGCTACTATTATAAAGCAGAAATACCCAATTGCTTATTATTTTTATCTTTGTCTTTATTTCTTAGGTGCTAAATTCCATGCTTCCCTGTTTGAGCAAGAAAAAGGTGGATGCTATCATCTCAGAGGCACAAGATGCAGAATATAAACTCGAGTTTATGCCAACTACTACCATAGAATATGTCAACAGCTTAGTTTTCCTTGATGAAATTCAGGAGCGGGTAAGTTGGTTGTTCTCTGAGAATTCAGTATCTCAAGAAAAAATAAGAGCAGACCTTGGGCACGAACTCTGCAGCTAGCCCCACAACATCCAGAGGCAGCTCCACTCCCAGGTGCTACAATACACCCAGGATCACAGGATCCCGGGATCCCAGGAGCTTGGTCACACCAGGATCTCAAGGCCCCAAAGGCAGCTTGACTCCCAGGAGCTCAGACACACTCAGGATCTCAGGATCGCAAAATCCCAGAGTCACAGGATCACAGAGACAGCTTGACTTGGAGGAGTTCTGACACAGCCAGGATCACAGGAAGGACAGGCTCCAGTCAGACATAGCCAGGCAGGTAGTTCTAGAGATAACCAAATGTCGGGAGGCAAGCAAACACAAGCAACAGGAACCAAGGTTACTTAGCATCACCAGAACCCAATTCTCCTACTATAGCCAGTCCTGAATACCCCAAATACACTGGGAAAGCAAGTTTCAGATCTAAAATCACTTCTCATGATAATGATAGAGGACATTAAGAAGGACATAAATAACTCCCTTAAAGAAATACAGGAAAACACAGGTAAACAGCTAGAAGCCTTTAAAGAGAAAACGCAAAAATTCCTTAAAGAGTTACAGGAAAACACAATCAAACAGGCAAAGGAAAGGAACAAAACCATCCAGGATCTAAAAATGGAAATAGAAACAATGAAGAAATCACAAAGGGAGACAACCTTGGAGTTAGAAAACCTAGGAAAGAGATCAGGAGTCATAGATGCAAGCATCACCAACAAAGTACAAGAGATAGAAGAGAGAATCTCAAGTGCAGAAGATACCATAGAAAACATTGACACAACAGTCAAAGAAAATGCAAAATGCAAAAAGATCCTAACCCAAAACATCCAGGAAATCCAGGACACAATGAGGAGACCAAACCTAAGGATAATATGTATAGAAGAGAGTGAAGATTCCCAACTTAAAGGGTTAGTAAATATCTTCAACAAAATTATAGAAGAAAACTTCCCATACCTAAAGAAAGAGATGCCCATGAACATACAAGAAGCCTACAGAACTCTAAATAGACTGGACCAGAAAAGAAATCCTTCCTGTCATATAATAATCAAAACACTAAATGCACTAAACAAAGAAAGAATTTTAAAAGCAGTAAGGGAAAAAGGTCAAGTAACATATGCAGGCAGAGCTATCATAATTACACCAGACTTCTCACCAGAGACTATGAAAGCTAGAGGATCCTGGACAGATGTCATACAGAACCTAAGAAAACACAAATGTCAGCCCAGGTTACTATACCCAGCAAAACTCTCAATCACCATAGAGAGAGAAAACAAGATATTCCATGACAAAACTAAATTTCTACAATATCTTTCCACAAATCCAGCCCTACAGAGGATAATAGATGGAAAACACCAGTGCAAGGAGTGAAACTATACCCTAGAAGAAGCAAGAAAGTAATCTTTCAACAAACCCACACAAACATAATTCATCTCTAACAAGAAAATTAACAGGAAGTAACAATCACTTTCCTTAATATCTCTTAATATGAAAATTAATATTACCAACATATCCTAATTTGAAATTCAAAAATATGAGGAACTAGAAATTTGTTGGCTGTCATCCAGTGGTCTTTTGAATTTGGTAATGGGAGAAATAGTCCAATATTGTACAATCCATATACACTTTCAGCTTGTTTGTACATGACAGAGTCTTGCTGTGTGCCACATAATGGTCTTAAAATCATGTTTCTCCTATCTCAGCCTCTCTATTAGTAGGATTATTTATTGGAAGTTTTTACACTATACTATGGTTTTCAGAACTGCTTATATATTTCAAAATTATTTACACAACCAAAAGAAATGTAGGCAATTAATTTGGAAGGTGGCTTGTAAGAGAACAGAAAAGAGTAAGAATGAAGGCTTTGCTTGATATTTATAATTATTGCAACAATTTTGAAGAAGAAGACTTTATTATAAGTTACTCTTGTTCTGAGATGAATGCCTTTCAAAATCCTCACAGCCACCAGAATCTTACCCTCACCTAACATCTGTGCCACCCTCCAAGCAGAACCATTTTTCATTGGAACAGTTGATGAATGACTTCATGGATAGACCATCTTAATACACACACCATTTCTTAAATGAATGTAACCTGTTTCCTGCAGGCTGAGAATGACGACAATCACTCAAGTCAGATAGCTTTGATCATAGCAGGAAGGGGAGGGGAGGGGAGGGGGAGGGGGATGGGGGAGGGAGAGAGGGGAGAGGGGCAGGAGGGAAAGGAGGAGGGGGAGAAGAGGAGAGGGGAGAGGAGGAGAGGGGAGAGGAGGAGAGAGAAGAGGAGAGGAGAGGAGAGAAGAGAAGAGAGGGAGAGGAGGAGAGAGGGAGAGGAGGAGAGGAGAGAGGAGGAGAGGAGAGGGGAGAGGAGGAGATGGGAGAGGAGGAGAGGGGGAGAGGAGAGGAGAGAAGAGGAGAGAGGAGAAAAGAGGAGAGAGGAGAAAAGAGGAGAGAGGAGAAAAGAGGAGAGAAGAGAGAAGAGAAGAGAAGAGAAGAGAAGAGAAGAGAAGAGAAGAGAAAGAGAAGAGAGAGAAGAGAAGAGAAGAGAGAGAAGAGAGAAGGAGGAGAGAAAAGGAGAGGAGGAGAGGAGGAGAGGAGGAGAGGAGGAGAGGAGAGGAGGAGAGGAGGAGAGGAGGAGAGAAGGAGAGGAGAGGAGGAGAGGAGGAGAGGAGGAGAGGAGGAGAGGAGGAGAGGAGAGGAGGAGAGGAGGAGAGGAGAGGAGGAGAGGAGGAGAGGAGGAGAGAAGAAGAGAAGAGAAGAGAAGAGAAGAGAAGAGAAGAGAAGAGAAGAGAAGAGAAGAGAAGAGAAGAGAAGAGAAGAGAAAGAAGAGAAGAGAAAGAAGAGTCAGGAAACAGTGGCCTAAATATCAAAAACTCTTTCAGGCAAGGGGAATGATGGATGCCCTGGATTTCTAACAGCTGCTAAGCTTAACCAAGTTCTAACCACTCCTCAGGCATCACATCAGATTTTTACATGCCTTACATTTCAGTTCTCACAGATACTATAGCTGACTAAAACGGGCTGTTAGCCAAGGTCACAGAACCTTCCCAAGCACAGTGTAGGTCTGCTTTGCAGTAAGCGGTAGCGTGGGTGTAGGTCTTCATGGACATTGAAACCCTTTGTGCCTATGTCTCCCTACCAGCTCAGGATTTTCTGTTGAAAGTGGAAAAAAAGCAACTCAAACCAGCTTAGGTAGAGGACCCCCCCCCCCATTCCTGTGTGTGCCTCTCTTGCTTTCTCTCCCCCTGGATACTTGATTGCTCCTCAGGCTCGTCCCTGTGACAGCAATATAACATTTGACTCCAATAATTAATTTTCCCTAAATTCATTACTCTCGGTTTGGCTTTGAAGTAGATATAAATCACTTTCTAAAATATCAGAATTTGAAGAAATGCCACAGTGTAAAAGGTTGGTCATGTGTTATTGACAGAGCTAACAGTAAAGCCTCCTTCACGCGCCTACAAAAGAGCAGCCTTGTTTATTTCGGGGAACAACCCCTTACTGAAGAGGCAAATAATTGTGGTTTTTAGTCAGACTTGCTGCATCCCTGATGACTAAAGTTGTCAAAAATGTATCCTTATGTGTGTATTATTGTGTTTGCACAGAGAGCCAAACTTTACATGACCTACTCTAGGGCAAAATGGAGTCCTCCTTTAAGGATTCAGGGCCATTCCATGGAAACTCCCCTCCTCCATCACGAGGGTAACTAGGTCCAGAATGTGCACATGGACAGGATAGGACAGGACAGTTTAGTCTTCCCTCTCCATCTGTCCGCTCTGCTTCTCTTGGGGGGTGGGGGGACCATTTCACTTCTCTGTCTCCAACAGCTGCTGCTTCATCAAGTAGCAGCAAACACGACCATCAGGAGCTGCCCCCACCCCCACTTGTACCCCCATCCCAGGGCAGGTGTAAGTCAAGCCAGCCCTCAAAAGAGATATAACTGATTTTTTTATGCAGGGAGAATTAATTATGTCTACTTATAACTAGCTTCAGGTGCTAGATACTTTGCTGAAAGCTGCCCAAACTCATGTGAGTAACTTAGAAAATGGAGCTGGAGAGATGGCTCAGAAGTCAAGAGGGATCTGTGCTCTTCCAGAGGACCTGAATTCCTATTATATCAAGCAGTTCACAATTGCCTGTAACTCTAGCCCCAGAGGGTCTTCTGGCCTCCTCAGGTACACACACACACACACACACACACACACACACACACACACACACACACACACACACACTCACACACACACTCACACACACACACACACACACACACACATCAAATAATAAATTGTTACTAAAAGAAAATGAAAAGTGCATTCTAAGTTTGAGATTTTCTGTAAGCTATGGGAAGATAAATTTCAGGGGCTGCTCCAGGGTGACTGCTGCTCAGTACATGCCCCCTGACACTCATATGTAAACAATCACAGCATATATGGTCTTAAAACTGGGTGACACTGTTTAATGCAGCAAGGAACAGGAAATGGAGAGAGAGAGAGAGAGAGAGAGAGAGAGAGAGAGAGAGAGAGAGAGAGAGAGAGAGAGAGAGAGAGACTAGCTGATTTTATTTTCTAAAACTACTCAAGTATACTCAGCTCTGACCATTTACCTTCTACCTCAGTTATCCAGTTACCTGTATTGTAGCGATGTTTGTATTTATCACGTGACCAGTTTCAGTCAATTAGATGGCCATGCCAAATGTACTCAGGCATTAACACTTGGATGTTCATATTTCATAGGAGAGTCCCCCACTAGAAAACACTAATAGTCCACTGTGTTTCATGACTGACATTTCTATGTAGATCGAAACCCTGGAGGAGGAAGCGAATGTAGTGGTTCAGATGTACAAGCTCATTGAACAGTATCAGGTGCCCACACCTCCCGAAGACTTCGCCGTTTTTGCCACTATGAAGCCGTCTATAACTGCCGTCCGGAATGCCATTGACAAATCTGTGGGTGATCGAGAAACAAGCATCAAACAGTTTTGTCTGCACTTGGGTCGGGACCTTGAAGATCTCAACAATGAGGTGAATGAAGTCAAGCTGCTGGCACAGGTGAGCGGAGGGGTCTTTGCAATGATGGGTCCAGTCTGATGACTACGGTTCTCTAGAATTCAGGTAGAACCAACAGAGAAAAGTTGTATGTATTTGTGTGTGTCATTATGTATATGATAGAATTGATTAAGCTGATTAATCTGTCTACCACATCACATAATTATTGTTTTGTGATGAGAACCTTAAAACTTGTTCTTCAAGTCATTTAGAGACTATATTTCATTTCAACAAGGTTTTTTTTCTTGCTTTATTCTAAACATTTTTTTAAGCTGCTATTTAAAACTTTGTCATTTCAGAATCCTTCTTATAATGTACTAAATGAGTTCTAGGCTACTTTAAGCTAAGCCTGTGTTTAACATTCAATTATCTTCCTCCTGGTTGATAGTTAGTATTTTGAAATGTGCGTTTACTGTCTGCTAACTTGTTTTATAGCTGATGTTACAATGTAAAATTTGTTGACGATATTGGCAAATTCCCCTTTAATATTAGGCATTATATAAATTGGTAGAGATTATTTGTTTAACTTGCATTAGCTTTCCTTATTAGAGAAAAGTTTCAGAAATTAGACTGCACCTCTAGATGATTCTTAACTAAAATATATCTGGAAGCATGATTTTTTTAATGATTCATTATTTTATCATCATTGGCTAAATTTTAGTATAGAATTAATAAAACCATACTAGAAATTTGAAAATAGGAAAAATGGTCATCTACAGAAGATTAATAAAGTACAATCATGTAGATCTCCTCAAATGAGCATAATGCACTAACAGTTACATGCATTTCTGTTAACATGGAGACATTGAAACAAGCCAACACCAAATGTGTAATGGGGACTGTTGGGTGAGCATGGTTCTAAGAACTTGCTATTGTTGTTACTTTTATATTGAAGCTTTTTAACATTTTCTGAATACAGCAGATATATACGGCTATACTAACTATAGGCTTTGGAGAATTATCAGGAGGTGAACACATTTGTGTTCTTCTATCAAGAACTATTGTGTTACTCGGGTCCTTGAGTTCCCACCTAAGCAGGAACTCTTTCTTTATCCTCACAGTCAGCGATTGCCCTGAATCCTGTTGTCTTAGAATCACCCAGAGCTTTCTTGTGCTGGCATCACTGCATGTGCACATACTTGATATACATCAGTCGCTGCATAGTATTTCATCATATCTCATGTTTCAATTATCCACCCCAAAGTTGGTAGACATTATCTAAGGTGTTTCAGAGAAAGTTTCTAGGAGCCATCTTACATGAGTCTGTATGCTTTTATTTATTCTCAGAACATGTATACATTTTATTCACATTTTACAGAGAAGAAAGTGAGATAGAGGGAAGACAGTTGCCCAGGGTCACAAAGACGATAAATGGTGGAAGCAGGGCATAGGCACAGGCAGTCTGCTCTCAGTGGTTACTGTCATTGGCAAGTCCTGTGCCACGTGCTAGACTGTGTGTGTTGCAGATCGTGAAAGCATGAGTAATTATCAAAAGAACAAAATGCCAGCATGTTAAATATCACAAAACCAAACACTGCAGCCTGGGGGTCACTAACCAGTCTTCTATGGAGTGTTTAAATAGAGTTCCTTTCATTCTTGGGCAAAGAACAATAATCTATAATTTACTCTACAAATAACACCATTTGCAATCAAGCCCCCCCACCACCACACATACCCTCCCACTGGTGGAGGTTAGAGAGAAAATGTGATGACCAATGATCATTTGGGAGAATTGGGGAGCCAGATGTTGGGAGGTCAGATTAACAAAGTCGTGGATTATTGGGATCATGGGCTCTGGCAGAACTGATGTGGGCTGGGGTACTATAGCAATAGGTACTAGCATGATGCTTAAGGAAACAGGAAGGACCATTAGCTAACAGCTGCCTAGGAAAACCAGGTTCAACCCAGCAATGACAAGGGCATCAATGCACACAAAAGCAGCTTCTGCCATGACAAGCCCATTGGTACTCTCTAATATAGGACACGTTGCCATTTTAATGAGAGGCCACAATAGGCAAGAAATGGATTACCTGGTCCCCAAATGGTGGCTATAATAGTTCTTAGACTTTGCCATTTTCTCAGATGCTGATGGACCTAGTGTTTCTATTGTTCCTGAACTATCCTATGCCCACTTTCTGGATATTTAACTCCCAAAATGTCAGCCAAATATTTGCATTAAGACATATGCCTTACCTTATATAGTCTTCATTTTCTCCCTTCCTTTTTGTGATTACACATATGCATGTTGTATCATATTATATATTTATGTGTTTTATATGTTTTAGACCATGTGTATATACTTTCACAGTTCCTGTTTCATAATTCCCATACTTTTGGTATTTCCCAAATTATTTAACATATAACCAGTCTTATTGTTCTATTGCTGTGAAAAGATACCATGACCAAGGCAACTCTTAAAAAAGAAAGCATTTAGTTGGGGCCTTAGTTACAATTTCAGAGTATTAGTCCATTCTCCTCATGGCAGGAAATATGGAAGCAGGCAGGCATGGGATGGGATGGGTGGTTACATCCTGATCCACAAGCAAGAGGGCAGAGAGAGACAGACATACTAAGCCTGGTGTGGGCTTTTGAAACCTGAAAGCCCCTCTCCCCCCATTTACATACCTCCTCCAACAAGGCCATACCTCCTAGTCCTTCTAATCCTTCTCAAACAGTTCACCGATCGGGGACTAAGCATGCAAATCTATGAGCCTGCGGGACTGCCCCTGTCTAAATCTCCACATGATGCAAACAGGAGGATGAGGGTCCTTGACCTTGCCCTTGATGCCTGAAGAAGCCTTGGAATACCTTTGAAGTGGTGACAAGTAATGGAGTCTTGTTACAATGCCTGGGTGTGGCAGGTAACCAGGTCCCCCTCTCCATCTCCCTTTTCTCTCCTAGGGAGGCCACAGAAACTATTGTTTCTCTTGGCCAACCGTGGCACATGAACTGAAAGTGCACTCTAATACTCCCCAACATTTCAATCTTAGAGATGACCATAAAGACATTTTCTGATAGTAGCTCATAAGGCACCCCCTTACACACACACACACACACACACACACACACACACACACACACACACACACACCTTTTAAAAGGGGTGTTGATGCAGCCTAAGAAAAAAGAATTCTGCACAGAGGTCAAGATAGTTCTAAACAAGCCATGCTGGGTTCAGCCCACTAGCACTAGATCTTACTGGTTTTGCCTGGTCATGCTTCAATGAAGTATTCTATATCCCAAGTATGTTCATGTAATTAATTCTAAATATAAAGCCCAAAGGCCTGGGTTTGCAAAGTCTCATGATAGTCAAACACCTGAAAAGTAAGTCCCAAGGGAGGTGCAAAGCCCCATCCCCTGTCCCCCACGCCTCGATCTGAGTCTCTCCATCTGGCCCCATCATCACAGTCTTTCTTAAGATGCTGAAGTACAACTGTCTTTCTACATTCCATGAACCACTCTGATAAATTAGAGGGCTCTAAAGAGGAGTCGTGGGAACCTCACTTAGTCATAAGCACAGGCAGAGCAATCTGGGGTTTGCAGTTGGGATAAAAAGAATAGCCTTGGGAGTGCGCCCTCAACCTGTGGCATCCAAGGTATCTCCAGATAGACAGCATCAGAGGTGAACTGAACTGGAGGATACTGCTGCTTCTGATCAGAGCTCGGAAGCCTGCCCACCCCTGGGTGCATCTACGTAGCTGCTTGGTCTGCTAGCAGGGGAACTCAGGCACACCTGGTGCCTAGTACACAGTGTGAGCAAATACTGAGAGGATCTGATTTTCCTTAGTGTCTCTCATAATTCAAAGTGTTTTCTGTTGCTTTATTTTGGAAAGGAAACTTTCTTTATATCACAGCCATCTCTTCTCTGCCCTGACACACTCAGATCCCCACAGCTTCTTTTATGTTCAAGTAGGAAATGAAGGAGACTGTACTAGGTTCTATTTTATGATGGTGTGTGTGGGGGGGGGGGTAGGATGGGCACACGTGAGCTAGGGCACATGTATATGAAAGTCAGGAGACATCTTACACACTAGCACCCGTCCTCTCTTCACTATGTGAATCCCAGGGACGAAACAAGTCATTCGGGTTGGCTGTGGGTGCCTTTGCCCACTGAGCAATCTTGCCAGCCCCTACATTCTGTTTTAAAACAGCACTGAGTTCCTATTTCCATGTCTCTACTTTTTCCTATGCTGATTTATAACATTAAAAGAAACAACCATTTTGTTTTTTTAACATAGTTTATAAGAGACAGAAAGAGAATGAGGGAAAATGCATTTTGGGGAACATGTCTATTGATCTACCTAATCTTCACGAACAATCAAGCTGCCTAACCAAAACCCACATTGACTTTATAGGACCCTCAGATCTTGGATATCAGTGCTGACCAGGAGAAAATAAAGACGATGCTGAGTGACCTGCAGTCCGTTCTGGATGACCTTCAGAAACGCGCCTTTCAGTACAAATCCTACCAGAAGAATTTCAAGGTAACTGCAGCTGATCACATCTGCTTCTCGAATGCATGCACAAATATGTATTTATGCATAAGTCCCCTCAACAAGGTGACCAGAGCCACTCAGCGGACAGTGGCTGGTCAATGTTCCACAAGCACACCAAGGGGGATTAGTACACAAGAGGGCTGGAGACATGGCAGGTGAAGTGCTCCATGCACAAGTGTAAGGGCGTGAGTCTGGATCTCCTGCTCCTGCATCTGTGTAAAAGCCAGATGGGGGTAGCAGCCTGCCTGTTACCCCATCAATTGGGAGTTGGAGACAGGGTATCCCTGAGGCAAGTTAGCTAGCTGGACTAGAAGAACTGGCAAGTTCTGGGTTCAATGCTTCAAAATATCAGACAGATAGCAATCAAGGAATGTCTGACATCAACCGTGGGTCTCTACATGCACATGAGCATGCAAACACATACACACACATTAGCATGTGTATTGCAAACACGTATGTATGCAAAAATAATAGTATCTGTGAGGCACAAAATATCCTCTTGTTTTGGGAAATTCTCAGCCACTCCCCCCCTCCCCGCAGTTTCTATGTTAAAATGTGTATGCGTTTCAAAATGTGGTTAATTAAAGCCCTCTAGCTTTTCTCAAGTAAAATTCAAGTGTCTTTAGCATCTGGATGAGTTTTGATTCCATGAGCTTTACCTAAATTGTCCTGTTATTACACACAAAAAAAGAGATGAGCCAGAAGATAAGATGAGTCCCAAAAGGTAGGTTCGAAATGCTAAGGGTGAAAAGAAAGAGGAGATCCAAGAGATGCCCATGCCTTAAACAGCATCAACAGAGAGCAACAAGGTAAATGAAAGGATGGTGCACTTGGTGGAGTGCACCTGTGCCTCACTTGGCGACACACCTGCACACTCCTGTCCTTAGGCAGGTCTGCTCCAGAGGCCAGAGCTTAGTAAAATAATCTGAAGAGTGATGTGCTCTGTGCCAGGCAATGAGACTTGTAAAACCTGAGTGAGGGAACAAAGCCCTTATGGAAGCACAGAAGGCCCTGGATAACTGAGCACAAACAACGATGCTGGGCACCACAGAGCTGCAGAGCCATGAGCACAAACCCAGAATGCTAGTTGCACAAAAGCTGACACGTAGGTCAGTGGAATAGTGCAAAGGAGCCAGAATTAAACCCACATAACCACAGCCACCTGGATTTTGGCAGAAACACCAAAAACATACATGGGGGCGGGGAGGGAAGCATCTTCAAAAAATGGTACTAAAAACACTGGGTATCTATATATTAAAAATGAAACAAGACCCCTATCTTTTACCCTGTACGAAATCAAGTTTTTAGAGATGGGTAAAAGACCTCAGTGTAAGGCCTAGAGCTGTCATGGGAAACACCTCAAGGTGTCAGCAGAGGCAAGGGCTTTCTGGAGAGGACTCTGCTAAAGAAGTAAAACCAAATGCTGACAAATGAGGCTGCATGAAATTAACACACTTCTGCACAGCAAAGGAAACGAAGTGAAGGAACAGCCTGTAGAATAGGAGAGACTGTACATTTGCAACTATATGTCTGACAGATTCACATCTAGAATTTATTGTGAACTCAAAGCACTAAATATACAAAAAATAAACAACTTAATGAGTGGGATAATGGAATGAAATGGGAGTTCTCAAATGAAGAAATACAAATGACCAATAGACGTAAGAAAAAAATACTCAACATCCCATTCATCAAGGAAGTGAATACTGCAAGTGCATTGCAATCCATCTCACCCTCTTCAGAATGATTGCTATTAATTATGATGCTGAGGCTGTGGGGGAAGGGAGCAGATATTCACTGCAGGTGCAAATGCAAATTAAGTGAACAGCTATGGAAACCAGCATGGGGGTTTCTCAAACACTAAGCCTGTGATGCATCTATGTCACTCCTGGGTACATATCTGAAGGACTCTAACTCAACACACCATAGAGATAGCTATACATCCATATGTAGTGCTGCACCACTCACAACAGTGAAGCTATAGAATCAGCCTAGATTCTCACCAACAGACACATGAGTAAAGAAAACGGGATGTGTATACACAATGGGGTTCTACGCAGCCATAAGGAAGAACAAAATTATGTCATATCCAGAAAAAAAGATGGAGATCATCACATGAAGTGAAGTAAGTCAAAACCACAAATACCATGGGTTTCCTCGAGTTTGTGGATTCCAGCTTCTATATAGATAGCATTTAAAAATCCGTGTATGTGACCAGAAGGGAGATGAAGAAAGATTATCAGGAAGGAAAAAGAGAGTACACTATAGGCAGTGTACCAGAGTAGAAATGCTCACGGAGCTTGAAAGAAATCACCATGAGTGTATGCCAGTTAAGAAAATAAGCAAAACCAGACTGGGAGATGATTGGAGATTGAGAGCTCATACTGCTCTTGCAGAGGACCCGAGTTTGGCTCCTAGTACCCAGATTGGGTGACTCACACCTGCCTGTAACTCCAGCCCCAGGAAATCTGACCTGTTTGGGCACCTGCACGCATGTGCACAAATCCACACGGAGATACACATAGTTAAAAACAAAACAAAATTTTAAAATTAGGAAAAAGAAAAAAAAGGTTAGGGATGGCTCAGCCAGGAAAGAGGCTGTTTGTTTGTTTGTTTGTTTGTTTGTTTTGCACAATCACAACGACTTGAGTTTTATCCTTAGATCTCATGATTTAAAGAATCCACATGTATAACACATGTTATAATCCATGTTATAATCCCAGAGCCAGTGGGGGCAAAGACACCTAGATCCCAGGACATTCTGGTCAGACAGTGTGGACTACTTGGTAAATTCCAGGCCAGTGAGAGGCTTTATATGAAAGCAATTAATCAGCTGGTTAGTTAGTTATAACCTGAAAAATAGTCTCCTCACTTGAACATGCTTGCATATGCACAAACATGAACATACACATAGGCACAGGCACACCAAAGAGGAAAGAGAAAAATCAAATTATGTCATATGTTGTGATGATTACCAATGATGAGCCAATCACAGAAGATCAAATAGTGTGTGAAATGCCTAAAGCACTCTCACCGACGTGGAAACTACCACCGTGATCACTATTGGCTGCGGAACTGAGGGTTGCTTGCTCAGAAAGTGTAATTTTTCATAAACATGGAATTGAAAAGCAGTGGAAGTCTGCTACTATGTTTTTAGCACAGCATAGTTAACAGTACTATATGCATAAAAATTTCCAGATCTCATGTTATGTGTTTTTACCATAATATTAGGGGGGATCTCTAAAGAAAAACAACGGGATGAGCAATGGCTCAGGGAGGACAAGTATGAGGACCTGAGTTCAGATTCCCCACACCCATGTGAAGCCACCGTAATCCCAGGATCCCTACAAGACAGGAGGCCAAGACAGGACAACCCCTGGGGGCTCCAGGGCAAGTAGCCTGGTGTGTGCCATGGCAATCAACAGATCCTTCTCAAACCAGATGGAAGGGAGGATCAGCACCGTACTCCGTCCTTTAATCTCTACACATGTCACAGTGTATGGCACATTCACTCAAATGCAAGCATGTGCTCATGCCTTCCTCATACCTATAGAGTGAACATGTACTGTACACACACACACACACACACACACACACACACAGAGCCTGAGATAGCAACAGCTTACTTTTTTCATATGTTGCATCTTATTCTCCCTTCATAGCTGCTTCTAACCTGAACTCCCTTCTGCAGCTGTCAATCATTTGAGAAAAGCCAAAGCATGGATGGCTTTGGTGGAATTAATGGGAGTCGAGGCTAACCACTCACTCCCCAACCCATCTGACTCTGGGCTTCTATTGCTGTGAAGAGACACCATGAGCACAGCAACTCTTATAAAGGAAAGCATTTCATTGGAGCTGGTTTACAGTTCAGAGGTTTAGTCCATTATCATCATGGCAGGAAGCATGGTGGCACTCAGGCAAACATGGTGCTGAAGAAGGAGCTGATAGTTCTACATTGGATCAGCAGAGCAGGCAGGAAAGAGAGAGAGAGAGAGAGAGAGAGAGAGAGAGAGAGAGAGAGAGAGAGAGAGAGGAAGAAGAAGAAGAAGAAGAAGAAGAAGAAGAAGAAGAAGAAGAAGAAGAAGAAGAAGAAGAAGAAGAAGAAGAAGAAGAGAGAGGAGGGGAGGGGAGGGGAGGGGAGGGGAGGAGAGAGGGGAGAGGGGAGGGGAGAGGGGAGGGGAGAGGAGGGGAAGGAGGGGGAGAGGAGAGAGGAGAGAGGAGAGAGGAGAGAGGAGAGAGGAGAGAGCCTGGCTTGCACATCTGAAACCTCTAAGCCCATGCCCAGTAATACACTTCCTCCAACAAGGCTATATCTACTCTAACAAGGCCACACCTCCTCACAGTATCACTCCCTATGGGGGCTATTTTCACTCAAACCATCACATCCCCAATACCAATGCTCGAGTTTAATCACAGAATCCAACAATCTCTGTTCAGTCAGTTCAATGGGAGTTTCCTCACATCCAATCCAAAGCAGTCTTTACATGATTTTTCATTGGACACACCTTCAGGAGTTGGAGAGATGGCTCCACAGTTAAAAAGCACCTGCTGCTCTTCCAGAGGACAGGACTTCAGTTCTCAGCACACACAATGGATGACCTATAACTCCATCTCCAGGGAATCAGATGACCTTTTCTGGTCTCCAAAGTCACCTGTATCTGCCCCCCCCCCCACACACACACACATACACACATATGAATCAATAAACATGGTAATAAAAATCCTTCAGGATGTCTTCATTCTTCGTCTCTACAAGGTTGCTCTACACTCCATGTGGTTAGAGGAGGTTGTTCTGTGACCTTAAACCTCTCCACCCTCCCTCCAGCAGCCACTACACACATACCTGCCTCTTCCATCACCAAAGCTTAGGAGCCCAGAAGGAAAGCAGTCAATCTGAAAACTCATCTATCCCTCCATCCCCACCACCAAAGACTGAGCATCCAAAAGGGAATGCCCCAGAGCTCTCCAACAGTGATATGGTCAGGATATGTACATTGTAAGAAAATATCATGCCATATTTTCTCAAATGAAATGCTATACTGTGTGCAAGATTTCACAGCTTTCAGGGGTCATCCCCTTACTTTTTCCCTCTCCTTACTCCCCCCCCCCCCATTTAGGATCCACATTCTTCCAGGAAATCACAGCACCAAGAGTTGCCTGTAGGACAATACAGTCGTTCTGTCTGAAATCTAAGCCCCGCGTCTTGTTTCTTGTATTTTAAAGGTGGAAGTGTCCAAGTTTGATGCATTGGAAGAAGTTAGTGCTGAACTCAGGCTCAAACAACTGCTCTGGGATTCCTTGTCGGAATGGGATAATCTCCAGCAGGAATGGCTGAAGGTAGGGGGAGAACAGCCCTCGGTAGCTGTGTTTTTATTAATTCCACCTGAATATTAACAATATGAAGTAATATTTCAATTATCTAGTATCTTCTGATCATCAATGAAATATGTACTTCAATATTCAGAAAGTTGAGTTAACATATCTGACATGGGGACAGTATGGCTATGATGGTGTTGAAACTCATTCATATTTCATATGTCTATTTTTACATTCCAAAGGAACTCAATGCATGTGATTCCTTTGGGGCAGTGACCATGAAACCTGTGCTTTCTCTTTAGTTTCATTGGTCATTGTCAGTAGGAACTAAGACACGGCTTGTCACTGAATGCATTTGTCATGTTGACCCACATAGAGAAAATGAGGAAGAGGTTTTGAAGCCTGAAAACTGCCATTTTCTCTTCTGTTTAAAACTATAAACTGCTCCATCACAGTGTTACTTAATGTGTAAATTCTATTGCTATGCATAATGTAAAGCACAATTTTATGGGAACCAATCAGTCTTCCAGTTAAATGTCAGAGGCCCTTTGTCACTAAACACTATGAGGCAAAAACTCTTCTTATAGAGCAGAATTCCTGACACCTTTGTTCAAGAGGGTGGCACAGTTCGAATATCTAAGGACCACATGGCATGATATCTAACTGCAGTGGGACTTCTAAACTCAGTGTTGCCATGAAACGCCCCAGCATTCTTGAGGGGTTTATGTGTGGTGTACTACTCACTTTAGGTCTCTGGTAGCTTAGGCTTCCGTTCTTAGTGTCGTTGATGGAAGGAGGCCACTTTGCTCACACTGCTAGGGTAAAGTCAGAGGAGTACTCTCAGTAGTGAACTCTTCATCTATGGAGTCTAGTATGACAGCCATGTGGCTCTGCTTCAAGGATCTGCCTGTATTCAGAACTTGAAAAGAAAGCAGAAGATGTGAGCACCTTCCGGTGTGATCAACTTTCAAGAATCACTCTCTCAAGTATGATACGGATGTGTGGAAAATACCTTCTGCTTCATAAATACTTTGCACTCCTCATTCTCCCTACCTTTGTAATGCCTATAACCAGAGGCCATGTGTCTGAGTCAAAAACCAAACAACAGAGGAAATGTTTTCCAGGTAATTGTTCCTGGTGTTGGGAGAACCAGAGGGGCATTTTAAAAAAACTTCTTATTGAGTCTCTGTGAGTTTCACTTCATGTACCCCAGTCTCACTCATCTCCCCATTCCCTCATATCCACCCTCTGCCCCATAACCTCCCCACCAAAATAAAATAATAATAATAATAATAGAACCACACAAACAATAAACAGAACAGAACAGAACAAAACAAAACATAGAAAACATTTCATCATGGAAGCTGTAGTATGTCACAGCATGGAGTATGTCACAGTGTCCCACAGTACACCCCTCTGTCCACATACCCTCACTTGCAAATGTTCATTGCAATGAGTCATTGACTCTGCCTTCTGGGACATCACTAATGTGGATCCTCACTGGGTCTCCTCCCAGTCATGTTGTTGTTGTCCTGTGCCATGGAGATCCTGCCCTTTATGTGCCCCAACAGTTAACAGATGATGTAGATTTTGGCGTGGTCCAACTCAGAGCCCTGGATCCGGGCCTAGGTAACAACTAAACTGGTCAGCCCACTGGCTTTCCCTGATCCATACCACCAAGGTGAGCTTTCCCACATTGCTCTGTCTAGGCCACTCAGTGCCACCATAGGCAAGAGACAGAGTCAGCTCTCTTGCTATCATGTCCTCAGGAGACTGGCTCACCAGCATCCATGCCTCCAGCCCCAGCTCCACCATGCTGCCCAGAGAGCACATGGCTCTCTCTCCCGAGTGCTGCAGCTGGCAAGGGGCTGGGAGAGCACTCCTACATCCTGGGGGCTGTCTCACCCATACCTTCCCCAACAAGGACATTGCCACTGTGTTGCCCAGGCAACGCTCAGGGCCCACTCTCCCAGTGTTCCCAGTGAGGGGCAGGGATAGCTCTCCCACTCCTATGACCTCTGGGACAGCTCTCCCTACTACCTCAGGTGGCAAGGGGCAAGTTGGGGAGAGCATCATCCATGCCCGCTCTACCTCAGGGCAGAGCAGCTCTCCCCAGCTCTTGCCCTCATGGTCAGCTCCACTACGCTGCCTGGGAGAGGTGCAAGGCCCCACTCCCCTGAGTGGCACAGATATTGAGGGGTGGGGCCAGTTCTGCACAGCCCCTGGACATCCATGTGATCTAGGCAGCTGCCCAGAGCAGGGCTGTCCCTGTGGTCTTTACTGATAATCTGTGGATCACAGTACTGCACTTGATAGCGAAGCAGACAATGCTAAGAAAAGAATTAGCGATTGGCGTTAACAATGGCTGTTTCTAAGCCTACAGATTTGCTTTCATTTAGTGTAGTGCCACGAAAGCTAAACTTTTATACTGTTTAAGCTTGACATTTATCGTGTGTTTTAACTGTTTTTTTTTTTTTTTTTTTTATCCCACAGTCCAAATTTGACTGCCTGGATCCAGAAGTCCTAAACAGTCAAGTTACTAAATACGCTAAATTTGTGACCCAGCTGGAAAAGGGCTTGCCACCTAACAGTGTGGTGCCCCAGCTCAAACAGAAGGTGGAGAAAATGAAAGAAAAGGTAAGATGGGAGGAGGGGAACCGTTTCAGAACCAAACTCAGATGTCCTGGGTATTTGTTTGCAGGAAAAAGAAATAATAGTCCAGTGTGTTTTTCTCAACAGCTGGCAAAATGGTGCAATGGAACATTGCGATTAGAACAAACACTTGGGGTCTGTTACATGATAGACAAAGTAGTGCCAAGATGCTGATGCCCTCAGCATATAGGCTGCAATTGCACCCAATGCAAACAGCAGAGTCTGTTTACCCTATGGCACCTCACAGCTAGGCACTATCCAGATGTATACAGTGTGGAAAAGCCGGGGAAGCCGGGTAGTGCATGGAAAGGGTTGGTTGGGAAACTGCGTTGCAACCAAGCCAGTCCTTAGAAGGGATAAAAGGATCAGGTGAGTCTGCTCAGCTGGTAAAAGGCATTTGCAGCCAGTTGACTTCTCCCATACTGACCTTGCCTGTTATCTCCCCTTTCCCTTGAGATCTCTAACAAACTCGCTGTAGTTAATTTAAAAGCTCTCTTCCTAACAATGTGCACCATTTCTGAGTTTGATTCTGATCACCGTTGACTCTCAGGCGTGTTTTGTTCTGCTCATTTTTCTTCGCTGTGTGACTTTCCATTTTCTGTGTGTTTCGTTTGGTCGTTGTTGAAAGCCCGGCATCTTCTGCAGCAGCGAGTGGTTGCTGAGGCACGTGGTTTGCAATCTGGGAGACGGGCATTAGTTTCCCTCTGTTTACCTTTTCGCTTGTTCTATCAACTCAGTTAGGAGTTCAGCTGGCTTTGAGATTTGACACTGCCCTAGTCTGCCTTTGCTGCATCTTGGGCTCTGTATTTTCTAGTGGTACCTACCGTTTCTCGAGGGAGCTGGGCCCCAGAGGTTGTTTTTAGCTTCTTTCTCCTGGACCTACACCTTTCTTCTTTGTGGTGCCCAACTGAAAATCCGTTTCCTGCAGCTTTCCACTCTATACTGATTATTTCACAGGACAAATGATCACCTGGTGGGAGAGGCAGACCTCAAGATTGGCTCCACTTAGTGAGGTGCTCCATCCCAGCCCTCTGTTCTAGTCTTCAGAGAAACATGTGACTACCGGTTTCCCCACATTTTAAAATTAGTTTGGTGCCCTGAAATTCAGTGTTCTCAAGGTCGTGATAAAATTCCTTCATTTGCATTTCCTTTTCTATAGGACGAGTGGTGCTGTTTTCAACTCTCTATAAGCTGAAACCGTGTATAGCGTGTCTTGACCAATTCCACCATCATCCTCCCCTCCAACTTCTCCCAGATTCCCGCCACACTGTCTTCCCAACCTCACGAGCTCTTTTTTCAGACACTGAGTCTGACAAATGCCACCAGTATGTTCATGGGTCTAGGATGGCCCAGTGCAGCATGGGTGACCCATGCAGGCCCACATTCCTGCTCTCAGCAGCCAGCAGCCAGCAACAGCGCCTCAGGCAGTGCTGGGGCACCATGAGGCCCTCCCCGACCCATGCTGGGGTGTTTACAGGCTGGATCATAGGTAGGTCTGGCGCATGTGCTTTTTTACAGAGGCAGCACCTCTGAAAATGTCTGTTTTCCAGCTTCCTGTGATCATTGACTTGAGGAACCCAACCCTGAAAGCCCGGCACTGGGCAGCCATTGAGCAAACCGTCGACGCCCTCCTAGTGGACACTGAAATCCCGCTGACCTTGGAGAGGCTGTCCGAACTGCACGTCTTTAATTTTGCTCAAGAAATCCAAGACATATCTGGGCAGGCTTCTGGGGAAGCTGCCTTAGAGATAATTCTTAAGAAGGTAAATCATGAAGAAGCCAGACATGGTGGCATGGCCCTCTCGTGCCCCGTTTTAGCACCAGGGAAATGGAGCCAGGTAGATAGACCCCTGAGGCTTGTGGGACAGCCAAACTAGCCTACTTAGTTCCAGCCCAATAAGAAGCCATGGCAATAAATAAATAAAACAAAGCAAGGAAATAACACTGACCTACATACACATACTCACACACATAAACACACTTATGTATACACATACAAAATGAGAATGTAAAGGTTTTAGGTTACAACATGAAGACTACTAATATCTGTGTTATCTGGGTAGAGTTTTCAACATGACAAGCAACAGCCTCCATTGTCTTCTTGCACGTTCCACTTGATGTTATATATTCATCCTATAGCCTAACCAGAACTCAACAGCAGCAAGGTCGGCTGTTTGCCAGCTTTTATAAAGAACTGCATGCCAGAGATTTTTTATTTATTTATTTATTTACAGAAAATTGTGTTATTTTCTGAACTCCCAGAGAAAGCTAATTGCCTTCAAATACATTAAGAAGAATTTCCTACTTACAGTACCATCTCCTTATCCTAACAATGCCTGCCTGCCTGCCAGGTGTCTAAATAAAAAGACCATTTTCCTTCCCCTAAAAGCATCAGGTGCACATGATCACCAGCATTTCATCTGTACTAAGAGTAGTCAACTGAAACCAAGAAAATCTGTGGCTTCCAACCAAGAAAAGGATCTTGAGAATGGCAGGGGTCGTAAGGGGGGAAATAGGGCGGTTATAGTTTCTCCTCACTTCTTTCCAAGTGCCTTTATTGTGTGGCTAGACACTCATGAATTTAGAATCCCTAATGCTTAAACTATTTACAAGGTGGAAGACTCTTGGAAAACCACGGAATTTGTCATCCTTCCTCACCGTGACTCTAAGGACGTATTTATCCTGGGTGGCACAGATGACATACAGGTAGGTAATCGGGTTATGGGAAATTTGTGGTAAATCAGGGATGGGAGCTCATGCCTGTAATTGCAACATTTGGGAAACAATGGCAGGAGGATTACTATAAGTTCAAGGCCAGCCTGAGCTACGTAGCAAGTTCTAAGTTAGCCAGGCATAGATAATAAGACTGCCTCAAAATGAAGAAAAGAACTGGAGGGGGAGGAGAGCAATTTTGTGATAAAAAGTCCTGACCATACGTCCTGCAGCTTCTGTGAAAGACTAAGGTAAGGAAATGAACTATGAGTCACTAAGGAAGAACTAACTTGGAAAACAAGATGTAAATAATTGACACAAATGCTTATTCACAAATATTTACCAAAGTAATAAAATGGTGTGTGTGTGTGTGTGTGTGTGTGTGTGTGTGTGTGTAGGAGTTCCAGGCCTATAGCTGAGGAAATAATTAAAATAACGTGATCAGTTATATGCGAAGTAGTAGAAGAGTCTTTCCTCCATCAGATCAGCCAGGACAACCGACATTAAAGATGGGAGGTGGAGAACGGGGTAGGGGGAACTTCAAACACAGCAAGATAACAGGAGCGAGCAGTTCGAGTGCACAGCAGGCTGAGAAGTTAAACTCGATGTTGTCTGTTCAGGTGGATAAAATCTAACCCGTATACTTTGAGCATTAAGTCACTTAAAATCTAAAGGCAAAGGGAAGGGGTCCCACAGCCCAACTTAAAAGACAAAGCCATAGTATAAGAATGGCCACAAGACAGAAATATAGATGGAATTGTTGGTAGAGGGCAAATCAGACATCATTCTATGAATGCTGGTGAACAAGGCAAGTTAAGGGCCGGTTGGCGGGGCTGCAATGAACGACTCAATGTTTCAGACCAACACATTTTTTTAGATTGGCATGTTTTATGAGGGATGCTGTTGTGTGTGGGGAGCAGTCGGGAGGAAGGTGCTGTGAACGCTTCCTCCAGAGGATTCAGCTTCGTCTTTTGACAGATGAAAGCCCACCAGAGTAACTACATTGTATAAAGGGGGTGCCAGTCGCCTAATGTTGAGGGCAAGAGAAGAACATTAAACTAATCAAACATATGCCATTAATGACTGCAGAATCCGGGGCTCAGAGATGGCTTCGTCAGTAAACATTTGCTATACCAGCTTTAAGACCTGACTTCAAGTCCCGCCACTCACACTTTAGAAAGCTGGGATGGAGCAGGGAGGTGATGCGTGCTCACAATCCTAGCACTAAAGAGTCAGAGACGTGTGCATCTCTGGGGCTCACTGACCATCCAGTCTAAGCAGAGTCCTGGGTCCCACTGGGGGATGCTGTCTCAAAACGGAAGTGAGGAACATCATCCTAGGTTGACCTCTGGGCTCCACATGCATGTGCATTTATGAGCATGCGAATTCCTATGCATACAAGGGCACAGGCATGCATGCACTCACGTGCGCGCACACACACACACACACACACACACAGTCTCTTAGTTAAGTGTCCCCTAGTGACCTTTGAGAGAATACACAGGGTTGTAAGCACAGTGAAAGAACAAGCTTTGCAGTTGTCTGTGTAGGAAGCTGTAGGTGGGCCTATAGTACTTGTTCAGATGAGTTATCCTTAAACGGGCCCTTGGAATTGCAAATACCTTGAGCTCAAGGACTCATGCGTCTGCCTGTGTCCTGGCCTCTTCTCCCTGAAGGTCCTACTTGATGATAGCACCATCAACATTGCAACCATTGCCTCATCCCGGTATGTGGGTCCCCTGAAGTCTCGAGTGGATGACTGGCAGAAACAGCTTTCCTTATTTAATCAAACACTGGTAAGTAGGGGCAGTTTCAGCTCCTGGACTCTGATTTGGAGAGCCACAAAGCCTTCGGAAATACTGATTCTGTGGGGCGAGGGACGCAGCTCAGAGGTAGAAGGATTGACCAACATGTACAAAGTTCTGGGTTTGCTCCACAACACCATTATATGTGTGCATATATGTATGTGTGTGAATGCACACACACACATATTGTTGTTTTAATATATAATTCAGAAGTATAGGATTTAATTGTTGACATTATGTTCAGAATGAGAAGAAAGCACACATGTATTTGGCTGTTTACATCATACTGTCACTTTTATCATCATTGGTAAATTATTTTGATAGGCGAAAAAATATCACAAAATTAGAGTTATACATTTGTTAGCAACATAATTATTAGTTAGGTACAATACATCTGGAGTCCCATAGTTGTGTGGGTTAGGAAGTGATCCTGGCTTGTACTGGGTTCCTCTGCTCAGGGAATCCCATAGCTGTGCTATTCCTAAGATATGGCAATCTGGATAACTCCTCACTAAGACTCTCTCCCTGGGTGGTCCTAGGCTGGGCTTGTATGTGTTTAGGAGTCATCATGAACCTGTAGCCCACCTGCCTTTCAAACTTCTGCAGGAGATCATCTTGCCTCCCAACAGAATGCTTCCTCTACACATTTAATCATGAGTCATGGGACCCCTCTGGCTTTCCACACAGCTGACTCGTAATCATCTTCAGTGGAAAGAGAGGGTGGATGGAGTCAGGCTGGACAGAATCTTGGGCTCTTTTAAGAAATTTTGTTTCGAAGAACTTATGGGGCCTCTCCCAAGGAAAAGATGTAGTAATTCCCAAAGCCACAATCTCCAGTCTAACCAGTGATTATCCAGTTGGAAGCTCCAGGTTGACAGTCCCATGTTTTTCTCCAGGAAGAGTGGCTGAACTGTCAGAGAAACTGGCTCTACCTAGAAAGCATCTTTAATGCCCCAGACATTCAGAGGCAGCTGCCTGCAGAAGCCAAGATGTTCCTTCAGGTGGATAAGTCATGGAAGGAAATCATGAGGAAGGTCAACCGGCTGCCTAACGCGCTCCGGGCTGCGACTCAGCCAGGTAGAAACCCCAAGGCAAACAAGTAGAACAGGGAGGCTCCCTGCTTGTCCGACATGTGCATCACCTCTAAAGATCTCACTGGCCAGTTTCGGCTTGTTCACTAGAACGAATTAAAAATATTACCACTTATGCACCTGGCAGTGGTGGACAGACACACCCTTGATCCCAGCACACAGGAGACAGAGGCAGACAGATCTTTGTATGACCAGCCTGATCTACAGAGCAAGTTCCAGGATAGCCAGGACTACACTATTATATATATATAATTTCCACTTGTTGCAATTCAAGTAACAGATCGAAATTGTTTTAAAGATTTTTTCCTAGCATATAGTAATTATACATAATGACGAGTTACACTATGGCACTTTCATGCATGCATGTCATGTATTTTATCATATTCATATTCAGCCCCACTGCCCTCTCTGGTCTTCATCCCACTTCTGCTGATCCCCCTCCAGTCCCCTCCCACTCCCATGTCTTTGTGTGTGTGAACCGACGAGTTCAGTGTTGTTTACAGGATAGCGGCTGTCTTGCTGGTGGCTGCACCACTGGAGATGTCATGTCCTCCCACAGCATCGGGGTTGGAATGTTTTAACAGTGTATACTCACTGAGGTTTACACTCTATACCAAAGCCTTGGACAGCTGGCTTGTCCTATGGCTAATGGCAGCGTGTGACTCTGATGGGCCATAGTCTCAGACACCGTCCCTGCCTCAAAAAGGCAACTTTGTGAGCTATGTTCATTGCCCAGAGATTCTTACAGAATTTATCAGTTGATAAATGGAAATAGTCTTTTGAAATAAAAAAGAATATGATTCCAAAATACATCTGGCCTTAAAGACTTCAAATAAATTAGTATACACCTGTAATAAATCTGATTCCAGCTGATGATAAAGCCATGGAAAATATTAAAGTAGAATAAGGGAGTGTCTATGGGCTAGTATGTGTGTGTGTATGTGTTTGCATGCATAAAAGCATGCATGTAGTGCCCACGTGTGTGTGTGTGTGTGTGTGTGTGTGTGTATGTATGTGTGCATGTGTAAATGTGTGTATGCATATATCTGTGCATGAATGTGCGTGTGTATGTATGTGTGTATGTGTGTATATGTGCATTCATGTCTGTATGCATACATATATTAAAATGGCTTTTGAGCAGAAACTTTCAGGAAAGAGTGAGTAAAAGTTTCTGTGGCTCAGAAGGAGAATTGTTGATGGCAGAGGGAAGAATAAAGAATGATGTGAGGTCCCTAAGATACACACATGCTTAGAAAGTTGCCAGATGGAGTCCCATCTGGGCTGGAGTGGAGTGCTTGGAGATTGAGTCTTGCTTAGGACACAAGGCTAAGACCAGTGTGTGTAAGTAGGTGGCTGGCCACTAGATGGCGCTGTTGACTATATAGGGTCTCAGAAGACACTGATCTGGGATTTGAGTCTTGGGCAGGTAGGAAAGCAGGCAATGTGATCAGTATCAAAGGTACAAAGATGAAGAGTCATGAAGGCCACTGCCTAAGGAGTTCCAGTTTAATAATGAAGAATAATAGCCATCACCACACCTAGCACTTAACCATGACAGAAAACATGCCAATAAGAAGCTGACAAGGAGGGGCTGGAGAAATGGGTTAGTGTTAAAAGCACTAACTGTTCTTCCAGAAGAATGGGGTTCAAATCCTAGCACCCACATGGCAGCTCACAACTGTCTATAACTCCAAGATCTGACACCTTCACACAGACACACATGCAGGCAAAACACCAATGCTCAGAAAATTTAAAGATAAATAAGTAAATTAGTTAACATTTTATAAAAGGAGAGTGGCAAAGAATAGGGATGTTCTAGACGCTGGCTCACGGCCCCCTAAAAGCAGAGGATGCCTGCCAAAATTATTTTAAATTAAAAGCACTGTTCTAGCGAGGTAAATATTAGAAGATTACAATCAACTAAGTGTAATAATTCTTGGGCTGGGAGATGGTTTAGCAGTTAAAGTAATGGCCACACAAGTAAGAAGGCTGGAGTTCAGGCCCCCAGAACCTGCTCAGATACAGGGTGATGGTTGTGGCTCACACGCCATCCATCCCTGGATGCATTATAAAACCTGAAGGCAGAGACAGGGAATACCCAGAGTGAGCTAAGTGAGTCAAGATGGGAACTCTGGGTTTGGCTGAGAGACCCTGCCTCAAAAAAAGGGTAAAGGAACCATCAAGGAAGAGTCTTCATATCAGTGCCAGGCCTTGACTACACAGACACGTGCATAACTGCAGACACACACCCACACACATATACATGTGCTCCTGCAAACATGTATACATACCACATACATGAAAAGAAGAATTTTTTTAAAAAAACTAAGCTTCTCTAACAGTACTCCCATTTTATTATTCACTATTCTACCAAACAAAACAAAGACTTTTAAAATGCTAATATCTTTTGCTTTCATTTGAAATCATATTCTCTATTTTAATACAATTTGGCCAACTTTTTTTTTTTTAATATAGGACTTCTGGAGACTTTTCAAAACAATAACGCATTACTTGACCAAATTCAGAAATGTCTGGAGGCATATTTAGAGTCAAAGAGAGTTATCTTCCCAAGGTAAGTTAAAAGACAACAACAGCAACCTGAGATGTCTTGTTGGGGAGCAGATCGAATGGGGATGCAGATCACACCCTCAGACAGCAGAGACCTGGACAGGAGAGGAGGATACCCATGCTCCCATCCCTGCAGACTTGCTTCAGACCTGTTGGGCAAATACTGAGCTTTGATAACACTCGGAGTGGAGGAGAGCAAAGTTGTCTCTCCTGGAGAGTACAGGGGACCCACAGAACATCACTTCCCACATCCTCAGCTCTGCAGCGTCTCCAGCCTTAACTCTTCTATTCCCTGTGTTTAGTGGGGGGTCCTGGAGTCTGCACCCCTCTCACCATGAGTCCCTGTGAAGCCTGGCAACTCACCTTGCAGTGTTGGCATGATTTGGAAATCTAGAGTTTCAGACAAACCCAGGACTGAAACAATTGCATTTTTAAGGCACACTTGCATCACGTGACCCTGAGTGTGGTCAGGTACAGACAAGCTCATTCTTTACCCATTTTGCTTAAAATGACACAGAAACACATAAAAGATGCCTTATTTCTAAGTATGGCCACGGTACGGTTGGAAATGGTATGTTTGCAGAATCATATTCTGTCACTTTTAAGGGCCCAGCAACTATCTTCAATGGTTAGTGTGCCCATCTGCCCATCAACTCTTCAATGGTTAGTGTGGCTCAAGGCCTAGGAAGACCAGCAGGCAAACCATTGTAACAAGACCCACTGTTATTGATAATTCTTGGAAAAATCCTTTCTGTTGTAGCTACTGGGCCTAGGTGTTTGAGATACATCATTAAAAACCTTTACAAGAACTTCTTTAGGGATACGTGGCCTGCTCCTGATCCCCAAACAAGTGTGATTAGAGGCCCGGGGCGTCCTCCTGGCAGCACCTCGTCTCTTACGGCTACCCAAGGCTGGGCATCGGTCAAGTCAGGCTTCATGTTAAAGTGCCTTTACCTTGGCAGGTTTTACTTCTTGTCAAATGATGAGCTCCTGGAGATTTTGGCCCAGACACGCAATCCGCAAGCCGTGCAGCCTCACCTAAGGAAATGCTTCGACTCCATTTCAAAGCTCGAGTTTGCCCTCATGCCTCCTACAGAAGGGAAAATACCCGGCATGGATACTGAGCCAGAAAAGGTCTTCACCAACGACATCTTGGCAATGCTGTCACCTGAGGGGGAACGGGTAAGGTGCTTTAGATTAATAGTTCCCTGTAGATGAACATGATTACATGTCTGGGACCCGGGGTACAGGTCTCTCATTCTCACCCTGCGCTTGCCAGAGACTCTGCTAGCCCAGCAGTTTTGAGGATAGCTGAGATAAAACTCTCACCCTCAAGGAGCCGGAAATCTAATGGAGAAATTGTCCAGCGACTAGAAGTCACCATGATAATTGCAATGGATGGTCTGTTTGGGGAGTGAACTGGCAAGAAGCAATCAAGGATTAGCCAGCTTTGCAAAGAGGAACAGTGGCTGGCCAAGCGTGCCAGGCCTTTGCCAGGATACCCGGATCAAAATTCATCATCCTCTAATGGCTTCCACAAAATGGAATCACTAGCAGGGTGACAGGGACCTTCAGTTGTATGTAAATGACTTAATGAGCTCTGCGTGAGAGTTTGTTACTTCATCTCCTCTAGAGCTGTGTAGCGCCAGCCTATGGAGAACACCCACTGAGACAATCAAGTATAGGCAGACTGAAGAGCACAGAGGACACACACACGTATACACACATACATACATACATATTTACGTAGACACATAGATGCACACATGCATGCATGTATCATTGCTGGTGCTGAAGGGAAAAAATAAGAGAATTAAGGATAGAACATTGAGAAAACATGAAAATTCAAAGGCAGGTGAGAAAGGTGGTTAGGGGAATCCCAAACAAGCAGATATCCGAGTTATTAGAAATCAAGAAAGAAGCATGAGAAGTGTGGGGGTTAATGTGTCCTGTGTCTGTCCGCTCCTGGCTCTGCACTTTCCCTTAGCAAGCAAGCAGGAGAGCAGGTGTAGGGCTATGAGAAGCCGAGGGACCCCCGCTCCAGGGGTCGGAGAGCGCAGTCTGGGATCCCCAGGGACTGCCAGAGCCCTCTCAGGAATCTCCTGGGACTGTGGACTGTGCAGAGGCCCTAGTCATCTGGTTCTTGGGCACGCAGACGACAGAAGAGCTGAGAACAGAGTGGGGACCTGCGGGGTGGATCTAACCTGGGGCCGAAGGGGAAAACAGAGGAACTCCGGCTGGGTCCCCCAGGAAAGAGAGTCCTTGGCTTGTTTCGGTGGGCAGCTTGGCTTGGTGGAGGCCATGGCTGGGAGCACTGAGAGGCCTTCTGTGGGAGACTAGCTGCGGCTCTTTAAATGAAGGCCCGCTCCATGAAAAGAGACAGTCCATGCTTTTAAAGCATTTATTGTCATGGCAGAGAATGGTGATGAGTGAAACAGTACCCCACTTTCTCAGGGCGGACCTGAGGTTAAATATCTTTTGCAGGGAGGAGTGTCTGGGAATGGGAGCTTAATTGGCTAAGCCCTTCAGACCTTTAGGTCCTCATTAAAATGGAGATCGGTCTTGAGGCTATGTGATCTGTGGTCATGTCCTCCACCTATGGAGGGGTTTGGGGCATTGCCCTTAGGTGACTGACTGATGGCCACAGAATTATGGAGAGCTGCAGCCTCGTGTCAGGGTCCTGGTGTCCAGGAGCATGGCAAAACTCCTACCATCCCTTGCAGGGTCACCTGGGTTTCAAACCTAGCTCAGCCAGAAACCAGACTGCCTTTCACGGTCCCACAGAGAAGTGCCGAGATGTTGACTGCACCTTTCAGCTGTGGAGACATGTGACTAATGAGAGCAGAGCTACAGCAATGCTCAGGGTCCACTTCAGACTACAGCACTGTGATATGGGAAATGATTAAAGAAATCCATGGGCTCTGTGGGGGACCTTTCAAGGAGCTAGCCCTAAGAGCATGCTTCGACTAGAAAGCCCCAAAGGGCTGGGTTATATGCTGTGATGTCAAAGGCCTCCCTGTTTACAAGGCTCCGGATTTAGTTATAGAAATACAACAGGTGGATAGTTTGCAAGTCCCACCTAAGACCTTATCATTCTAATTGCCTCATAGGTTGGCCTGGGGAAAGGCCTCAAGGCAAGAGGCAATGTGGAAGAATGGCTTGGTAAGGTGGAGGAAGCCATGTTTACGTCTCTCCGCCGCCTGTGCAAAGCTGCCATCGCTGATTACCAGGGGAAACCCAGGACAGAGTGGGTGATCGCTGGCCACCCTTCTCAAGTAAGGCTCTTGTTAAATTTCTCTTTGGGAGCCTGGTCTGGTACAGATAGCACATGTATGGGGGGGTGGGGGGCGGTGTTATTGCAGGTGATCCTGAGCATGTATGAGGTGATGTATGAAGCCCATACAGCCCATGTATGAAGGGGTGTGCTACCATCTAGCACATGTATGAGGGGGCGTGTTGTTGCAGGTGATCCTGACCATTTCTCAGATCATGTGGTGCCGGGATTTAACTGAGAGTCTAGAATGTGAAGGTGACAACGTAGACGCCCTGGAAGATTTTGAACAAGTAAATTTTGAGGTAAGTCCTTTCCCAGAGAGGCACTGGACACGTTGCCATGCAAGATGATCCCCATGTGGTTTTAATCGTGATTGATGCAAATTCACTTTATTTCAGAAGTTCTACTGTGCTGATAATGACTTCCAACACTTTGGAGTTCTTACTGAAGCCACTGTGTTCTGTTTTTCTTAGGGATACTTCCTTGATGTTTATTTAATATTTGTGTGAATGAATATAAACTAGTGGGGAAAGCTAAGGGGAAACTTAAGGGTTATTTATAATGATTTTCAAATATTTAGACCTAACTGTGTTTACTAAGATCAATGTGGTAGTTTGAATGAGATGTCCCCCATAGTTTTGGTATTTGAGTGCTGGTCCTCAGTTGGTAGCACTATCAGGGAAGGCTCAGGAGGTGTGGCCTTTTTAGAGGAAGTATGTCATTGGGAGTGGTCATTTGAGGTGTCAGACCTCATGCTCTTCCATGTGTGTGAGTTCTCTATTTCATGCTTGGGGCTGAAGATGAGTCTTCAGCTTCCTGCTTCAGTCACGATACCTCCTCTCTGCCGTCATGGACTCAGACCCTCTGAAACCGTAAGCCCAAAGGAATGCCTCCTTCTGTGAGTCGCCTCGACAATGGTGTTTTAGCACAGCAATAGAAAGGTAACTATTGCAACTAGGATGCCTCTCACAGAAATGTATATTTTCATTAACAATTGTTAAGTGAAGCTAGCATTGTCATGCACGCCTTAAAACAGTGTTGTGGGGCAGAGACAGGTGGATCCCGGGAACTGACTGGTCAGCTAGCCAGCCTGGCATAAAGAGCAAGCTTCAGTTGCAGTGAGACACTGTCTCCAGGCAAAAAAAAAAAAAAGGCAGTGGGGGTGGGGGAAAACACTCTGTGTCCTCTTCTGGCTTCTGCATGCATGTGAGACTTAATATGCAAGCACAGCACACGCACGCACGCACACACACACACACACACACACACACACACACACTCACACACACACACACACACACACTCACACTCACACACACACACACACTCACACACACACACACACACACTCACACACACACACATACACACTCACACACACACACATACACACTCACACACATACACACACACACACACACTCACACACACACACATACACACACACACATACACACACAAATTTTTTAAAACTATTGCAAATGCACAGTATAGTATTTCCAGGCTCAGTGTTGGAACCAGACCTATCGAACCCATTCTTCTTACCATACTCTACAGTTCCCTGTCTGTTGAACAGCAACAACCCCCACCCCACCCCCAGCCCTGGCAACCATTACTCTTTTCTGTATGAGTTTGATGACTGTAGACACCTCACTACTGTGACTGGCTTGTTTTATTTAACTTGATCTCCACCCAATTCATCCATGTTGCCTGTCACCTGCGACAGGATTTTCTTCTGTTTCTGGCTGAATGCTACTCCATTGTGGGTACAGGACACATCTTCTTTCTCCACTAATCCAGTGATGGGTTTCTTTGTGCTAACTGTGGTAAATCATGCTCCTTAAGGCTGATTTTAATTCTTTGGTGCATGTGTTCAGAAATGGGGTTACTCAGTCATACACTAATTCTTTTTGTTTTTTAGAAACCTCCATTTTTTGGAGAACCCTCCATACCATCATGTCTTATCCACATGTCCCAACATCATCTTCCTGCCAGCAGAGTACAGGAATCCTAGCTCCACGTTTTTGCCAGTGCTTGTTATCTTTTTATCTTTGATAACAAGTTTGAGATGACATCACATTGTGTTCTTTTTAAACTTTTGTTCTTTGACAATTGCAAACATGTACTTAGTGCAATCAATTTATTCTCGCCCCTGCTCTCTCTTGTGTGTCTCCCACCCCTATAATCCCCATCACACTCTTTAGAAACCCCTTTTGCACATCCATGTCTTTCTGTGTTGTTGTATGACCCACTGATTTTGACCAGGGTCACCTGTGTAGCCACTGGTTTGGAACTATCCATTGGAAGCTGGTGGGCTCACTACTGGTCACATAGTAAAGGCAACGACTGACCTTTCTCTCACGTCCCATGAGTAACTACCAATAGTTCAGCAAGGAGGGGTATGCCCATTGACAGACCTAGCCTAGTGTAACCCCAGCTCAGACAACTGTGGCTGCTATGACATCATGTGATGGCTGTACTGTGCCATGAAGATGACATTCCACAGCCCTTCTCCGTCTTCTGGCTCTTACAGGCTTCTGCTCTCTCTTCTGTTCTGTCCCTTGTGCCTCAGAGAGGGCACTGTCAGTGTCCCATTTAAGACTGAGCGTTCAATCCTCACTGTCTGTGATTGTTGGTTGGTTGGTTGGTTGGTTGGTTGGTTGTCGACATACACTAAAAGCTGGAGTCATCTCAGAAGAGGGAGCATCAAATGAGAATTGCCTCTGTAAGATTGCCCTGTGAGCATGACTGTGGGGAAATTTCCTAGACTAATGATTGATGGGGGAGGGATCAGCCCATTGTAGGTGGTACAGTCCCTGAGCAAGTGATCCTGGGGTGTACAAGAAAGCAAACTGAGCAAGCAACGGAGAGCAAGCCAGGAAGCAGCACTCTCTGTGGCCTTTGAGTTTCTACCTTGATCTCCTGTCCTAGCTTCCCTGGATAACAGACTAACTTGTAAGTGGAAATGAACCCTTTGCCCCAAAGCTGGTTTTTGTCACTGTGGCTATCTAGGCAATAAAAAGCGAGCCAGGACACCGTTAGCATCTTGCGCAGCTGTTGTCCATCACTGTTCACCAAAAAGAGAAACTTCTCAGATAGAGATGAGGATAGCATGTGCTTAAATTTTTCATAATTTTATTTTTCTTGTATTAAGGTTTTGATGGTTCCATGCCTGATAACTAGAGCTATTCAGTATCATATATATATATATTTATAGATATAAATACAGATATAGATATATAGATATTGGACATTGGTATATCTTCTTTAGGAAAATGGCATTAAAGTCCTTTTCCCATTATTGTTATTTTACGGTGCATATAAAAATCAATTCAAAGAAGATTCAGGAAGGATTTAAACACATGACCTAAAGCTGTAAAGTTCCACGGCATTTTCCTTCTCATTGATTTCCTGCCCATGATGGCAAACGCAAAACCAGTCGATGGGTCTATGCCAAATTAAAATCCTTTTCCAGCAAAGGAAACAATTAAAAGAGCGGAAACACGATCGAGACAACAAAGAAATACTATCTGCCTGCCGTATGTCCAACAAGGACCTAGGCCCGGTCTTCAGCTCCAAATTTAATTACACTTGAGTTGCCGCTGCATTTCTAAAGATTCACCCTTGAAATAGAACAGGGAAAGGGAGCAGCTGCCAGAGAGAAGCAGAAACACCTCAGGGAGACAGGGAGGCTGTCAGTGTGGGTCTTCCTCCAGAGGAGAGAAGTGTGGCCCCAGAGAAAGTCCCATGGTCATCTGCAGATGTGGCCCCATCCGCGAATAACAATGAGAATCCAGCCCCGAGGTGTAAGACCCCCACAGGCACCATTCTACTTTGATAAAGATATGCTAATTTAGGGTGAATCGGGAGCTGAAATGTTTGTATTTATTTAGTCATTGGCCTGGCTAAAATGCTCTGCAAATTTTTTATTAGCAATAGTAGAAAATGACACACACACACCCACACACACACCCAGTGAATCAAAAGTACCACCAGTCTGGCCTGGAACTCTGTTTGGACCAGGATAGCCCCAAACTTCCAGAAATGCCTTTGCCTTTGAGTGTTGGGATTAAAGGCATGTGCCACCATGTCTGATAAATTTCTAGGTAGAGCAGTCTATCCCCAACGACTTCACCATGTACCAGAGGCTTTTCTGAAGCAAATGTCCACTCAGGTATACTTTTGCTATTTCACAGCTGTGTGACAACCATTCAGTCATTGACCCTCTCTGATCATCAGCTGGCTTCAATGCAAAAACGGTGTCTAAATCTTAAATACGAAAAAGATAACCTATGCTTCATAGCAGTCTTAAGGAATTAAAACACTGCAAGTTGAGGTTGAAAATTCACTGCCAAAATTCTTTCCTTCGTAGAGATTAAATGCCCTGGCCGCAATAGTTCGAGGCAATCTTCCTAAATTACACAGAAACATCATCACTGCATTGATTACCATTGATGTGCACGCAAGAGATATAGTTTCTGAGCTGGTTCAAGCCAAGGTAAATGCTTCATTGAAGGAAAATGGCACAGCAAGACGCAAACCCCATATGTCTCACCCACCCATCATTTCTGTCACCGATGCAGGTCGACTCAGCCGACTCCTTCGACTGGCAGCGGCAACTGCGCTATTACTGGGACATGGACCTGGATAACTGCGTGGCTAGAATGGCGTTGTCCCAGTACACCTATGCCTATGAGTACTTGGGAGCGTGCCCGAGGCTGGTCATCACTCCTCTCACAGTACGTTACTGAGCACTGAGGTTTACTCACACTGGCCCAGGGCCATCATGAAAGTCTTCTCCGCCACCACATCTTTACATAGCAAAGACTTTCGTTGTTTGATTTGTGCGCCTGAGTCTGCGAGTATATTTCCACTAGAAATTTTCATGGCCAGGGAGATGTGTGGAAAGTGCTTGCCATGCAGGCATGAAGAGTTGGCTTCAGATCCGCAGAACCCATATAAGAAGCTGGGCCTGGAGGCCTGGGCTGCAATCACAATGATAAGGAAGCAGAAACAGGAAGATCCCTGTAGATCACAGGCCAGCCACTCTAACAAATCAATGAGAGACCCTGGCTTAAAAAGTAAGAGAAAGTGATTGAGAAAGGCACCTAATGTTGACCACTGACACACGCACACATACACTTCTAGCCAATAAATGAACCAGGCCTATGAACTTGTATTTAAAGCCAATTCTCTTCGATAAAAACCAATTGACTGTTTTCTTCAGGATCGCTGCTACCTTTGCCTCATGGGGGCTTTGCAGCTTGACCTCGGAGGCGCACCAGCTGGCCCGGCTGGCACAGGGAAAACAGAGACCACCAAAGACCTAGCAAAAGCCCTCGCCATCCAGTGTGTGGTCTTCAACTGCTCTGACGGTTTGGACTACAAGGTGCAGTTGTAGTTTTTAGTCTGAATAGTAGCCTTAAATGCTTTCATTTGCAACGTGACTTTAAATGAGGAGAAACTGAGGTGAGGTTGAACGGAGGAGAGAGTGGTATTAAAGAAGGATGAACAAACAGAGCAGGTCAGCATGCTGTGGGCCAGCTCATGTGGGTAAAAACCAACTCAGGAGAGACTTGTCAAAGAGTGCACCTGCTAGGCAGTTAAGAGTATTTGTAAAAAAAAAAAAACCCCAAAACCAAACCAAACCAAACCAAACCAAACCAAACCAAACCAAACCAAAACAGAATATTTGCTGCCCCTTCGGAAATCCTGAGTCGCTTTCCCAGCAGCCACATCAATTGGCTCACAACCATGCATAACTTGAGCTCCAGGGTGTCTGACGCCCTCTTCTGGCCTCCACAGACACTGCATGCCTATGCACACATACATAGAAGCACACACACAAATAATAAACTAATCTCTTAAAATCCATGCATAAGTAAGTGCAATAAAAGGCGAGATGGGCTAGCGTGCATTCAGGGAGGACTCAGGAACAAAATGTAGCTTTACAGGAGAAGATGGGCGGTTGAGAAACTTCTGGCGATTTTTTTTTTCCTCAAAACTTTCTCCCTGCAATATTTTACCGCATGGGAGCAGGTGTGAGTGTAAACACACAAATAAAGACACACAGAGAGAGAGAAGGGGAAGGGAAGGAGAGAGACCTGTACCTATGCTTGCTGGAATAGGAGGAAGAGTAGTAACTAACTGTACAGTTCCTTGATCTTGAGACAGAAAGTGCATCTGCTCCATTCTTAGAAACATGCGTACTGTAAGGGAACATCAACCAAAACTTCCAGTCTTCAAAGACATTATACTCTTTACATGACACAAGTGCACAGTCTTTCTCGCTCACCATTAGGATTCTGCTATAGACTAAATCAACAGGGGCTGGAAGGTGGCTCAGCCCCGCAGTTAGGAGCACTGGAAGCTCTTGCAAGCTTCAGATTCAGTTCCCAGCACGCACATGGTGGCTCACAACTGTAACTTCAGTTCCAGGGGACGCAGCTCCCTCTTCTGGCTTCAGTGGACACTGCATCCCTGTGGTGTACATATATAATGCAGACCAAATATAACATAACATAAAAATAAATCTCTTATAAAAAGAAAAAGAGTGTATGGAGACCCTCTTCTCAGTGTTCTTGGACATGCCTGCCACAGTGGTTCAGAGGCATCAGAAGTTTCCACTAGTGAAATTTTCTAAGGTCTTTTCATTCAAGTTTGTCTCTTCCATGTGTAACTATTTTTTTTTTTTTGAGAACCTGTAAATATTTTCCAGAGCTCAGTGGATGTTATTAATGAAGATTCCTTGCGAACACATGCTCTAGGTTATTTTATTTAAGAAAAAAAATCAGATTTAAACCACTTAGCAGAAAGCAAAGGGATATGACCTCTTGTAGAAATGTGCTCGGTACTGGTGAACAATGTTCACTGTAGCTAGAAGACCATTGGCGGCACCATTCCAGAAACCACCCTTCCATAGTGTCTTAGCCCCAGATTGTAAACATTGGAGGAGACCAGCAAGGCAGCCTGAAGCTGATCAGCTTTGCTTGCGTTTCAGATGATGGGGCGCTTCTTCAGTGGCTTGGCACAGTCAGGGGCCTGGTGCTGCTTTGACGAATTCAACCGGATTGACATAGAAGTCCTGTCGGTCATTGCCCAGCAACTCATCACCATTAGGAATGCCAAAGCCGCAAAGGTGAGAGGTCGTGCTGGCTGGCTGTTAACGTAGCTTTCTCAGATTGGTCACACACTCGCACACACACACTCACACACACACTTTCTTCCTCATTTTTCATCTCTTGATTTTGACATTTACATACCTGCTGTTTCTTTAATGCCCTCTTTTCTGGGCCACACCACTCTCTTTGTGGCTCCCAGGGTCTACAGAGTGTTGGTGGGAAAATGAGGAGAGAACCTGGGAAGCCCAAGGAGCCATAGGTCTTCAGGCCAGCTCTTCAGAGCTCACTACTGAAAAATCTGAGGGTCAAATGAAGGTTCTGAGTGACCCTGCTACTTAACACACCCCCATTCCTGAAGAAGGGGGTTTGTATTTGGCAGGTGATAGCTATGGACGATAGACAGACTAGGTTTGGTCACCATCGAGCAGCACAATTTGGCCTTCACAAACCAGAACCTTCCTCATCCCCTCAAGGAAACTAACTGCCACAAGTCCCCTAATTCCTCCCTCAGTCCCTTCCAGAAGACACCGCACTTCCTAAGGCTCCATCCATAGGGTTGATGTTGTGAAGCTGGGGTCCCTGGTAAAGTTATTAAGTCCAACATGGAAACCCCAGCAGGCCACTCTCCCAGGCTCTATCCTAGTGGTATAAGGGAGCAAAGACTCTGTCCCTTTACTGTCCCTTTCCACAAAGCTGGAGATGAAGCTGGGCCTCAAGTCTGCTCCTGCACGTTCCTATGACTTCTGAGTTTTGTGCATGATGACCGAGGAGACAAACCATGCAGGAAACAATTCAAAATATTTTAATTAAAAAAAAAAAAAACAGAAAAAAAGTCAAGGGTTTTTTGTTTTGTTTGTTTGTTTGTTTGTTTGTTTTATGACCTCTGTAAAGTACGGAATTATAGAAAAGAAAGAAAGTTGAGGCTGGACTTCTAGTGAGTGGCCAAGGGAGCCAATCTCTGTGGTGAGTTTGTATTTACATCAACCCTTTGTGGAGGAGATGGATGCAGGTGAAGATGATTCAAAGAAGTAGAGAATTATTTCTACAGGCATCACAGAAACACGCCTGAATCCAAGCCACTCCTATCATCTGCATCCAGTCCTGCTTCCCACCTACTCTGTGAAGATGTGGATTAAATGCAAAGATTTCCAGATAGATTTTGCAAATCATTACCATCTTGATGAGTAACCCACCGAGAGCAAATCTGGAGATCAAAAGGGGCAGGAACCAGAGAGAATAGAGGCTGCTGGAAGCATTCCCAGCTGGAGTGTAACTCTGTAGTTCTAGTTGGCTACACCATCTAAAACCAATGAGGAAACTAAAACATATGTTTAGAGTCTTGGACAGTACAAGTATCCATTCTACAGCAGCCAGAACACCCACCATTTTCTTCCCAGGCAACGACACAGGGCTCAGCTCCACCTGAATCTTCCTCTTTAGTCTCATGTGGTCTTGGGGTTCATTGTGGGTCCCAGGTTCTGCCTCTCTTCACTGGCAGTGTCTGGGCACCACCTGTTCACCAGCTCAGAGAGGAGATCAGAAATGGGGGTCTGCAGTTCATGTTTCCCCACCAGGCAGGAGGGGGAAAGTGGAGACCTAATCAGCCAAGATCTGGTCCAATGGGGGCAAGTGCCAGAGGGGCAGAAGAAGAGAAAGGCCTTCTTTGGGAGTCTTAGTGTCCTGGCTCCTTTAAGCAAAGGCCTTCCCAGTGGTGATCTTTAATGAAGCATCCTCTGAGAGGATTCTCATTTGTTTATATTGCTGTATTGAGAGTGAATGTGGATGCATATGCTTTATTTGGGGTGAATCAAGGATTGTATACTTTTAGGGGGAAGGGCATGAGAATGTCCAGGAAAGGAAGGTCATTGGCTGAAGGATTCATCTAGATACCTAATTAGTATGGAGAAGAACAACAGGTGCTATGCTCAGTGACTGAGTGCCTCTCAGTTGGTGGTCGTGGTTAAGCATTCCAGAGCAGGCTGGGAGAGGCAGCTCCACTCTTCCTGGCTCAAATCTCTGAGATTCCCTGGGTTTGAGCATGCCAGGAGCCCTACAGTCCCAGGCCTAGCACAGCACTTTCATCCAGTGGCCCAACTCAGAGCATGGCTTCATCTCTGCCTTGTCTCTATAGGATCAGCCCAGAATCTAAAGTATCACTGGATGGTGTGAATTGCATCTGCTGGGAGCCCGTCATTCTCAGATTCTGGCTCTTGTCTCTCCCATGATGATTCTCACACATATCCCAGTCTGTAGTTTGCCCAAACTGTCCATGGTCACCTCAACTCCATCACTCTCAAGTCCTTTTTGCCCCACAAACAATGAGACAAAGGGGCAATTCTTTAGCTTAGAGTGCAAGAACCCTGGTTTTCAGAGCCCAGTGGACTCATAATTTTCTCCGTGTCATGAAAAATGCCTGACTAGGAGCAACTTTAGAGAAGAGGGTTTTATTGTGGCTCACAGTTAAGGATGCAGTCCATCATGATGGAGAAGGGATGGAAGTAAAGGCTTAGAAGCTAAGACCTGGTAATCAAGGTACAGTGCTGGGAGCCTGAGGTAACTGGACAGTCAGGAAATAGAAAGCAGACAGGAAGTAGGCCAGACTACAGAACCTCAAGGCCTACCTCTAGTGATTCACTTCTTCCAATGAGGAGCTGCCCCCTCCAAGTTCAACAGCTTTCTGAAACAGCACCACCAGTTAGGAAATGACTGTTTCAACAAAAAGCATAAGAGGGAAATTTTCCATTCACACCACAGCGCCAGGCCTAGCTATGCTATCGTCTGAACTTTGTTGTTACCCTTTAGCAAAGTGGGTTTCTGCCTGTTCCCTGAATGTGCCCTGTTCTTGATTATGTTTGCTCCTCTTGCCTGAAAAACTGTCCAATTATCAATTCAAAACGCCCCTCCTCATGCTTCAGGTCTCCAGGAGCCTAGCTGATACCTGCATGAGTTTTGCATGTGCGCGTGGGCGCACACATGCACGTGCGCGCACACACACACACACACACACACACACACACAATCATTTCATCTGCCACATGAGATGGTCAGAGCGTCCAGGTCTGGCTGCACAGAACAGGCCTCAAGCATGAGCATCCTTCATCTCTATATCCCCCTGGGTGACCCAGGGCTTCAACCTGCAACCGGTGTTCAATAATCATCTACTGTTAAATAAAATCGAGGGAATCATGCTGTGGCAGAGAGGCCACCCCCACCCCTCCCACCACCCCCCCTGCACTCAAGATTATAAATAGGCTGAAATTTCTCTGGGGAGTCCCAGAAAGTAGGACTTGAGAAGGAAGTCTGAAGAGTCCAGCAGATGGTGAGACCAGAGGCTTGCAGAACTGGGTCAGGAAGGAGCACAGAACCTGGGCAAGGCAAGGCTGGGGGCAAAGAGCGGTGAACACTGAACCCAGAGGAGACAGGACACAGGCAGATCAAGAGAAAACTTCCTCAGTCCCACAGCAGAGGTGTTCATTTACCCTCTCCCCACCTCCCCCAACAGCTCTCCAGATTCATGTTTGAGGGACGGGAAATCAAGCTCGTTATGACCTGCGCGGCTTTCATCACCATGAATCCTGGCTACGCAGGCAGAACGGAACTGCCGGACAACCTGAAGGCCCTGTTCAGACCGATGGCTATGATGGTTCCCAATTATGCGCTGATTGCAGAGGTGAGTGAGCTTCAGACTCTAACAAAGCAAGGTTTTATGCAGCTTGTTTTATTTGCCTTCTCATTCTCTCAAGACAGAAACTCCTTTTACTTCCTAGTTTCATTTTTGTTACCGTGATGAAATGCCTCAACCCAAAGCAACTCAGGAGAGAAAGGATTTATTTTGGCTACTAATTTCAGAATGCAGTCCGTCCAACCTGACAAGGGGGCAGGAACTTAAACCCGTGAGCCACATCCACCGGCAAGAGCAGAGAGAAATGAGTGTATGCTTGCTTACTTATAGTCAGCGCACATACACACTCGGTCCAGGAACCAAATGCAGGGAGTGGCGCTGCCCACAGTGGACAGGTCTTGCCCCTCAGCAATCAACACAATTCCCCATGGACACAACCACAGGCCAACCTGATGCAGACAATTCCTCACTGAGATTCTCTTCCCAGGCGATCCTAAGAGTGTAACAAGTGGACAGTTGTCACCATCTTACTTTCTAAGCATCCAAGCAATCATTACTCACCCCGAGTAAACAGAGACTGCTTCATTCTGCATGCATATTTAGCTTTCAGTCTTACTGCCAATATCCAGAATGCCTCAGCTACTTTATAGAATATAACTGATTCCTAGAAATGGAATGAACCAATGGACCCCAGTAATTAACCCATCTACTGGGGTTTAATCAGTTCATCTCTAGGAGTTAAAATGTCTAGATTGGTTCTAAAAAGGCAGCATTATCCTCATTTCTCTTTGGATATAAATTTAATTAGAGTCAAGAAGTATTGAAGCCCAGTCTGGTGCCTCATGCCTGTAATCCCAATACTCAGAAGGCTGAGACAGAAGGATTACTGTGAGTTCAAAATCACAACAGAGTGAGACATCATCTCAAAAAAAGGAATAAAATAGGAAGAAGTAGTGTTGAGTCAAAGCTGTATTCATCATTTGAATATTAATAATAGTTTGTAGCTGTTTGAAGAAAAAACAGTAGTCGTTAATAAATTAATTATGATTGTTTATCATTTCTATATCTATCAAGGAATCTTTTTGTTTCAATGTTCTTGGTCTTTCATTCTAGCTAAGAATCTACGTGTACAAACTTTACATGTGTTTCTCAAAGCACTTTCAGTTAAGGTACACTTTATATACAATAAAGCACACATAGTTCATAAGACAGGAGCAAATGTTTGCACAGACATTCATCTGTCTGGCGCCAAGACCAAAACACTGGGCTCCTTTGCAGACCTCCAAAAGCTCCCTTGAGCTCTGTGCTGTGTTTATACTGATAGGCATGTCCCCTTTTAGAATGGAATTTCTCGGAAAGAACCCATTACTCCTGCGGCTAATAGATTCCTTTGAATTATTAAAGAATCTTTTGCCTGAAGTAAAAGGAATTGATTAAGGCTAAACCAGACCAACTCTAGAGGAATTTCGACTTGAATTAGCATAATGCTTGATTAGTTCATTCGGAAGGGTCTGTTTCTCCTGTGGATGTAGTAGTGCAGAGGACATCTCCCTAACACAAGCCCCGTCCTTTTCCCTGTGGCCGAGGAATCAGGAGAAATTGATCTTACACACCATGTAGGCTGTGTCTTCCCTCCGCTGCTTACATTTGTCTTATTCTGAACAAAAGTCCTGTCTGAGCTTATCTTCCTTCCTACCTCTTAAAGCTTATGGGGTGTGTGACCTTGTTGTGCGTCACATCTCCAAGTCATTAGGCAAGATTAGCTGTCAATAATTTTCTATTCTAAACTTGGAGCTTGGGGTACGTAGCTTAGCAGACTCTAGCAGGGCTCTTGTGTCTGGACTGAAACTGGCTGGAGGCACCTTTGAAAATGAACCGGCAGCATAGAATGTTTCTCACACAGTCACCTACAGTGTGCAGAGCACTGTGAAATCAGCAGTGGAAGGGCCCCAGAGAAAGCAGAAAGCACTGAGTGGGTTATACACACAGTGCAAACCCTGCTTCTGAGCTCACCTGTTATGGGTATGATGAATATGATACCTGGGCATGATGGACAGAAGGAAAACTCCACTCCTGCCTCTGCTGTGGAAGACACTAAGATTCAGGTCACAAAATGGCTCAGCAGCTAAAGGCACTTGCCACCCTGAAAACCTGAATTCCATCCCTGCGATTTCCACAGGCATGAAATGATGCATACCCACGCCCCACCCCCACTAAATAAATAAATAAATAAATAAACAAACAAACAAACAAATGTATGTATGTAGCTCTCTGGGATGGAGAGGATCTGAAAAACCTTTGTTTAGGTGGCCTTGGCTAAAGGGGCCAAAGCAGTGATTCCACCCCAGCAGAATAGTTCTCCTCAGCCTAGAGAAGCCTGATTCTTGCTTTTGTGTTCAGAGTTTACACCACCATTCAACCTCAAGTTGTTCCTCAAGCCAAAGTGTCACCAAGTCTCCATCACCATCTGTAGAGACAGAAGAATCACACTCAAGCATCCCTGGACAGCGTTTGTCACTTCCTGGGACACAGAGCACTCTTTTCATCATATCCCTTACTTTTTCTCATTATCATTACAACACATCTGATAAAAAAAAAAAAAAAAAAACAACTCAAGTCAGACAGGTTTGCTTTGGCTCACAGTTTAGGGATACAGCAGAGGTAACAGGGGTGCAGGAGTGTTCGGTAGCTGGTCACATCACTACAACACTCTTGAATCTTTCTGTCTCCTCACTAAGCAATGGAAAGGTGTGCTGCCAGGGAGATGAAAGGTACGTCTATAGCCAGCTGATATTCTGCAGACAACACAATGGAAAGCACTGCATCTTGCTGTCTCTCCTAGGTGATTCTGTATTCTGAAGGATTTGAGTCGAGTAAAATACTCGCAAGGAAGATGACACAGATGTACAAGCTCTGCAGCGAGCAGCTATCGCAGCAGGACCACTATGACTTTGGCATGAGGGCCGTCAAGTCTGTACTGGTCATGGCTGGGTAAGAAACCCAAGGGGAGATTGCTCAGTCAGGAAAGTGCGTGGCCATTCGGATATGAGTTCCATCCTGAGAGGCCATGTAAGAAAGCCAAGCATGGCTGTGCATGCTTGCAAGCAGTCGCAGTGCTGAGGAGGCAGAGACAGGCAAATCCCTGGGCCCACTGACCAGACAGTACTCCTGAACTGGGAAGCTTCAGGCCAGTGAGACACCTTGCCTTACAAACCAACGTGGACGGCTCCTGAGGCATGACATCCAAGGTTGTCCTCTGGTCCCATGTAATGTGATTACCCAGAAACAGACACACAGACACACAGACTCAGAGACAGACAGAGAGACAGGCAGAGAGGGGTGAGAGAGAGAGAGAGGAGTGAAACTCTAACCATGTAATCAAGCCTAAGTAGGTGACTCCCACGGGCTTTGAAAGCCATGTCTGATGAAAGTTAAGAGACTAATAAGCACGGGGCTGCTGTTTTGTCACTTGTGTGACCCAACTTGTGTCACTGTGAGCCCAACTGAGCTCTACCTAACTAACTTGCATTTCTCCAGAGCTCCTCAAGTACATTGGGTTTCAGAGAACAAGAGCCATTACCACAGCTGGAGAAACAACTCAGCAGTTAAGGACATTTGCTGCTCCGGAGGGTCCCAACAGCTGTGTGGGAAGGCTTACCATCATCTATAATTCCGTTCTAGGGGATCTTACTCCCTCTTCTGACCTCCATGGGCACAGCACTCACTCACTCACTCACTCACTCACTCACAGAAAACCCCATATATTCCATATGCAGTCAAAAATAAAATCTTTAAAAAAAAAGCCTTGGTAGCTGTCAGGCTGACTCAGAGGCTCACATTCTGTTATGCACATGCTGGAAGGTGAACCCCATGTTGCCTGAAACGGCCTCGAGGGTTAAAAGGGACTTGGTTCTTTTTTTTCTCAGTCCACGGTTATGTCAGACTCTCTGTCTTCCCAGCAAGGGTTCAAGTTCAAAACTAAAGTGACTTTTAAGCTCTAGGGAAGGAGACTCTCATTGTAGCTTCCAGCTTTTCCCTTCATGACTTCCTGAACCTAGCACATCCTTGGTCCCTGACTTGCCCGGAGCCTAAAATGGAATCTGTTCTCTTTTAAGCTCTTCCTCTCAGAGCAGGATTCACTGAACCCAGTTCAGTCTATCCAGGATCCCTGGCTCTTGAAGCTTGGCACTACCATCCCCACTCTCTATCCCTTACTTTATCCCACCAGATCCAGCACATCTCTTCTGTACAGCATCACTGGGTAACACACAGGGATCCGACATGTTCAGATCCATTTGCATTCAGAGAGCACAACTGCATCCTGATGTGTAAGACAGTCATTGATCTACGTGATGTGCCAAGGCCACCACAGGGCTGTGCCTGAAGGTTACTGCAGAGAAAGACAAACTAGACTATAGCAGCTTTAGAGAGAAGAGGGTAACTCTTTCGAATGGAGAATAAGAGAAGATAGGATTGGAGAGATGGTTCAACAGTTAAGAGTACTTTCTGCTCTTCCAGAGTTTGATTCTCAGCACCCACCACCCATACTGAGCAGCTCACTGCTATCTGTAACTCCAGCTCCAATGAGTTTCACAACCCCCTTTTGGCCTTCATGGATACATAAACACACTCAAAAATAAAAATAAAGGAAGTATTTTTTTAAGAGCAGGTAAAAGAGAAAGGCAGGGCATTCTAGACAGAGGGGACAGAAAGTGACAGGGTGTGAGCCATTGTGATACACTCACAGGGCTCTAAATTCAGATAGGACAGAGTCTAGATCCATAGGGGAGGGTATTTGAGAAAATGTCCCTATCACTCTTCTCTAGGCTTTATAGAGAATGAAGGACTTGTCCCTGTGCAGTGATAGAGTCGATCAACATGCAGGTCAAGTCCTTAGCAGAAATCTCAGTCCCCGAGTGAGTCCCTGTGAGTCCCTGACTCACAGGCCTAGAGCATTCCACCTTGTCTTACATTCTCTCAGTGTCTTCTTAACAACTCTCTTGAATTTAGGTCTCTAAAAAGAGAGAACCCAGACCTCAGTGAAGATGTGGTCCTGATCAGAGCGTTGCGAGACTCCAACTTGCCGAAATTCTTAACAGACGATGCTCTCCTGTTCAGGTCAGTTCCCAGAGCCCATGGTGTCAAGCATTAGAACCCATATAAAGGGAAAAAGACACCGCTCAGGGGCTTCTTATGTCTTTAAAACCAATGCATTTTGTGGGACTATGATGGCCCAGAGTTACAGAGGAAGATCAAGGAGAGCTTCAACTCTGATACTTCAGATGAGGGCGATAGGAGTTGGCTCCCTCCACCCTCCCACCTGGCACCATAAAATCTGCTCTCCCACCATCAACCCTAGTAAGAATTTAATACCCTGACAGTTATCAGGCTTCACTCCTTGTTTGACCTTATAAGGTTCATACACACACACACACACACACACACACACACACACACACACACACCCTACAGCCCCTGCATATGCAGATGAAGCCTCTTTCAACACCCCTCAACTGGCCAATTAATTGTACACTACCACACAAGCCTTGCCCCAGGGACCATGGCCACCTCCCCAGGGGCATAAATAGCCCTCCTTTCTCCCTACTGAACTGAGCCAGTTCTCTGAAGCTGTTCCCAGGAGTGTGCATTCTTTGCCCTAGTACTCAACAGCCAGCCAAGATCCTGCCTACGCCCACCTGCACCGTGCTAAGCCTCCCTCCCTCTAGTCTAGCCCTGTGCCCAAGGGGCCTGGCTATCCGAGGGAAAGAAGCAAACCTAGCTCCTTGGGACATCTGTGCATCCCTCTGAGAAACAGTCATGGGGGACAGACTCGCCTGTGAGCCACCACGTGGGAGGGGCCAGGAAGCTCAGGGGCTGAAAGCCAGCCTGGCAATATGAACCTCAACTCTTAACCGCAAAAGTGTAGACTAAACTTAACAACACTATTCTAATCACCTTTTGTTGGGGGTGGGTTTTTTTTTTTCTGAAATATTGATCACCAAATTGTATCATTTTACAAATTGACATTTGGTTACAAATTCCTGATCCTTAGATTTGAATTTAATATAAAATGACTGCTTTAATAGTTCTTTTTAAAATTCATGTAATATTATGTTTCTCCAAGTTATATGCATATATACTTTTATATATAGATATTTAAGATAGTATATAAATTAGCCTCATAGAAATCAACACTTCCTTGCCTTCCACCAAAGGCCATCCTTTCAGCTCTTCTGTTTATTCCACTATCCTCTCCATACTTGGCACCATGCTTGTGCCGTTTCCCCGTTTGTGGGCTTGGGATATTGCGTAACTATGGCAGGTGGGAACATACAGCCAGCCCATCCTCTCCTCTCCACTCATCCCCTCTGCACAGTTACACTGCAATACACTTGAGCTCAGCAGCCAAGATTTCCAGACTATTGTAACTGAATGAATTAATGGTCTGCTGTTAATTTCATTGTCTTGGCTTTGATATTTGGATATTATTTTCCATGCATATATCTTTGCAAAGTTATTATGTTTCTGTTGGAGACAACCCTTGAAGTAGGTTCTCAGTGTGTGCATGTGTGTGTGTGTGTCTGTGTGGGTACATATGTATGTGTGTGTGTGTGTGTACATGTGTACATGTGCATGCGTGCGTGTGTGCTGTCTTCCTCAACTGTTTTCCACCTTTGTTTTTTGAGGCACAGTCTCTCACTGAACCTGAAGCTCATTGATTTGGTTAGGCTCAATAGCCAATGAACTTCAGAAATCTGTCTCTGCCCACTTACTCTCCTGGTACTGGGTTACAGGTGTGCATTGCTACATAGGCCTTTGACATTGGTCCCAGGGATCCAAACAGGCACATTACTTGCTGAGCCATCTTGCAAATATTTAATTTAAGTGGATTCCATCCGGTTGACTCCAAAAAAGCTTTGGCCTTTTATAGTTACACAAATGATTTTAGGAAAATACTGATTTCCCTTCAAATGTAAAGAGCGGCCAAGGACAGAAGAATGTGTGCCTCTGCAGGTATTCAGTTGCCTGAGTCTGCAAGTGTCATCTCCCTTTTGCTATTCTTAGATGATTTTCCCATGACACTCCTTTACTTACATTTATAGGAACTCAAACCCTTGGCCCGATATAAACAACGGAGCTATCTTTTTAAGTCTCCCATTCACTCTTATGGAAGAGGAGGGGACTGAGACAGGGTCTCACTATGTTGCCCAGGCTGCCCTTACACTTAGGATCCTCTTGCCACAGCTTCCTGAGCTCTGGGAGTACAGGGATGGGCTGTCATTTGTTTGGTACGTGTATGGAGGAAGCCTTCTGTCCTACTGAAGTTCACTTTTTTGCCTATTTAGATTTACTGTTTACCTTATCACTGTTTTATAGTTGTAAGTTCCCTGTCTTCGGAGAAAGACCCCCTTAGCACGGTGTGCGAAGCACATCCCTTTCACGTCCCTCTGTGTTTTTGCCACTGTGTGTCTTCATTCAGGGAAATAGGAAAATATCTTCTATTATAACGTTAAACATTTCTTCTTTGAAATCTGCACTGTCCACGGTACTATGTGCCTATGTGCTACATAGGTGCATTTTCATCCTGGTCTATATTACGTGCTGAGCACGTCCCCCATGGCACTCTGCCCTCTCCATCTCCCTTCCCCCTCCTGTAGTCTCCTCTGTTCCTCTAAACCAGCCATTCTCAACCTTCCCAACGCTTTAAGATAGTTCCTCATGCTGTGGTGACCCCCCAGCCATACAGTTAGTTATTTTTGTTGTCACTTTATTAATTCATAACTACAATTTTGCTGCCATTATGAATCATGCTGTAAATATCTGTTATGCAGAATATCTGATGTGTGACCCTCACCCCCAAAGGAGTTGCAACCCACAGGTTGAGAACCACTGCTAACAGTTTACTGAGGTTTTCATATCACGTATACATATGTGTGCATCTCCAATATATCTGTGTGTCTGTTGTGCAATGGTGACTCTGCCTCCTTCTTCCCACATGACTAGCTCTTTTCAACTATTTTCCAGAATTTGCATATCTCTTCCTTTCTTCCTTCCTTCATTTTCTATTTCCTTTGCAAGATTTGCTTTGTCTTTTGAAGTTTTCATCCAGTGGATTTTGATCAGGCACCCTCCTCCCCAACTCCTCCCAGGTCCCCTCCCTCATACTGCCCAACTAATTTTATGTCTTTTTTTTTAAACCTCTAAGTCCCATTTGTGCTGCCAATATATACTCTTGGGTGTTGGCCTTGCACTGGAGCATGGTCCATGGCAAAGTTAGTTAATGGCCATAGTGTGGGAGGCTTTCAAGAGAGGAGAGCGGGAACACAGTGGTATAAAGGGTAAGCAAACCGATCAGGAAGGGTTAATGGGGTAGGATTGAGAACAGGGTAGAGGAGGAGGGATGGAGGGATGGATAACCAGCACTACAGACCTTTTGGAAAAGCCATATGTAAACTTACTACTCTAAAAGCTTCCTAAAATATATACACACCTATGTACAAAAAGAGTTGAAATGGAGTAACTCCATAACTGTCTGCCAAAGCTCCAATTAAATTTCTATTTTAGCTTCCATATTATTTTTCCCAATATCTACATATATAAGCACACTTACTGCTTCAGGGAAACATTGAAATGAAAATTTTCAATTTATTGATAAATTTATCAGTTGGGTGTTTGATACTATCCTACCACGCCATGTGAGCCAGATAGAAATCAATCCTATTATTCATCCTGAAGGAAGTCCTGCTGTGCAGAAAACAAACAAACAAACAAAAAAAAACCAAACGAACACTGGTCTGAGATACAGAAACTGAGATCACACAAGAATTCAGGAAAAGGGGTGGCTCCTGGCACAGCCCAGGACAAACCTGTGCTTTGAATGATCAGCAGACTATTCAGTTTCTATGACAAGTGTGAGAAGGCAGGGATGGCTGGGGGCTCCTAACCTGTCGTTTCTGTTTTGTCAGTGGGATCATATCTGATCTTTTTCCTGGAGTCCAAATCCCAGAACATGACTATGGTATTTTGCAGTCGACAATTGTGGAGGTCATGATTAACCAGAACCTTCAGCCTGAGTTATGTATGGTCAAAAAGGTGATACAGCTGTATGAAACGATGCTGGTGAGACACGGCGTTATGTTAGTAGGGCCAACGGGAGGTGGCAAGACCACAGTTTACCAAGTATTAGCGGAAACCTTAGGGAACCTCGAAAAGCTCAACACAGACAATCCTTTTTATCAGCCGGTAAAAACCTATGTTCTTAACCCCAAATCGATCACAATGGGAGAGTTATATGGGGAAGTCAATAACGTGACCTTGGAATGGAAGGACGGTTTGATGGCACTAAGTGTCCGAGCAGCTGTGAACGATACTTCAGAAGACCATAAATGGATAATCAGCGATGGGCCAGTGGACGCGCTTTGGATTGAAAATATGAATACGGTGTTGGACGACAACAAGATGCTGTGCCTGGCTAACAGCGAAAGGATTAAACTCACACCTCAGATCCACATGCTTTTTGAGGTAAATGCATGCCTTGCTGGGAAGTGAAACAGTCACTGAGTTGACACATCAGGATCAAAACCACAGCACCCAACGGTGGCATACTGTTTTTTTTTCATTTATCTGTGGAGGTATTTTATTTACTTGCTGAGGACTTATTAAATTATCCTTTGTGATAAGTGGACAACACCTGTCCTATGTTCCCATTTCTCTACGAAATAGAAGTAGAATTGCTTCTAGTTTCACTTACTTTGTTTTGGAGACAGATATGTATGTGGCTTGCATAACTTAAATTTCTAGGTAAAAAATACTGTTATCCATTCTGTGAACACATTATGCCGCTATGCCAGGACTGGGCATGACCTTCTCTTTGTGAGAAGGATGAGAGTCAAACACGGCTACAAAAATTCACAGAAAATATCACTCGTAATCTTGCTGTCCGTCAGATATGTAGATTATCTGCTGTGCACCATGTATGTGGCTAGATGTTAGGATACAAAAATGGCGGATGAAAGGGGGAAGACAATCATGTACCCTTAAGAAGTAGATAATATAAAAAAAATCAACAAAAACTAAAGAATTAGATAATACGCTAGTGTGGTGGGGCACACCTGTAATTCCAGCAATTGGAAGGTAGAGAGGCTGGTGGGTCTCGTGAGAGGGAGAGAGAGAGACAAAGAGAGAGAGACAGAGAGAGAGAGACAGAGAGACAGAGAGAGACAGAGAGACAGAAACAGAGACAGAGACAGACAGATGGATGGACAGACAGAGATAGAGGCAGACAGAGACAGATGGATGGACGGATGGACAGACAGACAGAGAGATAGAGGCAGACAGAGACAGATGGATGGACGGATGGACAGACAGACAGAGAGATAGAGGCAGACAGAGACAGAGGCACAGAAAGACTGATAATGTGTTCTATTTTAAACCTTCACCTAACTTGTCTGTCTGTTTTCAAATTGCATACTACTCTTCCACTCTTCTCCACGCTCTCCCTTTCCATGTTAGATCACACTTTAAGAGTGTAGTCTACAGAGTGGGTTTCAGGACAGCCAGGGCTATACAGAGAAATCCTGTCTTGAAAAGCGAGAGAGAGCAGAGAGAGAGATTCATTAGTGCTAAAGTTGAAGGGATATGAAAATAACCTATTAGCTGTTCAACTTTAGGTACAAGACCTCAGGGTGGCCTCTCCTGCCACGGTCAGCCGATGTGGAATGGTGTTCGTGGACCCCGAAGAACTCAAGTGGATGCCTTATGTTAAAACGTGGATGAGGACCATGTCTAAAAAAGTAAGCGCAGCTGCATGTCTTCTCAAGTCTCCCTGCATCTGTTGGGGCTCTCGTTGCCCTGCAGTGCACAAATGTGAATCACTCTCGTGGCATGTGAGATTAGAGGAATGCCGTGCTTTCAGCTTGTCTGCAAATCCCTGAATTCTCCAGGAACACACCCATACACTACCTTGCCTGCCAGCCCCATCCCTCCACCTCCTGCCCTCTCTACCCAGCCTCTCTACAAACTAACTCCTCTTGAATACCAACATGAGGTCCTCCCTCCAGCCTCGATGTCTCCACCCCTCCAAAAAGCACAGAACAGGTTGAGACAGTGAACTTTGCAGACATCCTGGTAGATCATCAGAGGAAATCACAATAAAGAAAGAATATTTAAATTCAGACACTGATTGGATTTTCAGGTTTAGGAGCCTCTAACACCTCTGAGGGCCAGAGGGAAAGCCTGTTTATCTCCTGCCCTGATCATGAGTGCGGGATGCATTGTCACCTCAGAGGTGTAAGGTGTAAGATGTCATTTATAACATCTTACAGTGATGTGATAGACCTTTTATAGTCACTGTGCCAATACCAATGCACTGTTTTTAGCTGGAGTATGGGGCCTACAGAAAGGTTCACTCTGCATTGTACAGTGCATGGCTTGTTTTTTCTTTTTTTTTTAACACCTAAAGTCATGTGTCCACCATTACAGTGCTTCCCTTCCTTGTCCTGCAGCTCCCCAGTTCTCTGCTGCTTCATGCTTCCATGCCTCTGCCTAGTAAACAATGTTCTCTTCTGCTACCCTTACGGTTCCTCCTTTCCCAGAGGCCATAGTCGGGATCATAGTATACAACCTCCTAGAGCTAGATTTTTTTTTTTAACTTAGCAAAGTGCACTTAAGGAACCTCATGTCTTTCATGGATTGATATCTCATTTTCTTTTTAATATTGAGTAAGAATATTTCATCATGTGGACACAACATGGTTCACTTATCCATTTACCTCCTAAAAGACATTTTGGATGCCTGGAGCTTGAGCAATTATCAATAAAACTGCTACAGGCACTAGTGTACATTTTTTTCCTTACAATTTTGATTAGTTTGGGTAAATATATAGAAGTATAGTTTCTAGATCAGATGTGTATACTTGGCTTTATGAGAAATCTCCAGCTTGTCTTCCACAATGGCTGCGCCATCTTGTACGTATACCAGCAGTGGAGGAGAGCTACCGTTCCTTAAATACTTACCACCATTTGGAACTTTTGTGTTTTGGGCTCTATTCAGCTTAGTGCGCAGGCACAGCAGGGTCTTGTTCCAGTCTGCAGATTCTCAAGCATGCTTTTATGTGCTGGTTCATACCTGTGTGCCATCTTTGCTAAGCTATGTACTAGGGCACAATTTTGCCCATTACTTGACTGGGGTTGTTGGGGTTGTTTGTTTGTTTGTTTGTTTTATTGCTGATATCAAGAGTAGAGCAGCTGCATATCAAGTTAGTTTAAGGCCAGCCTAGACCAGAATATATGCAGCCCTATGAGTTGGGGGGTAGAGGGAGAAGTCTTGGTACACTTGGATACAACTCCTTTACAAATACTTTGCCAAAGTATATCTTCTGGAACTGTTTCCTCCTAGGCTGTGGCTTCTTGGTATCTTAACAGTACTCTAGTATCTCTCCAGATGATATTATCTCTCAGTTTTCAACCTCCTAACAGTGTCTTTTACAGAGCAGGTGGTTTCTTTAAAACAAAGATTTACTTATTTTACATGTGTGGTGTTTTGCCAGCACGCATGTCTAGGTAGCACATGCATTCCTGGTGTCCACAGAGATCAGAAGAGGTTGTCAGGTTCCACGGAACTGGAATTATGGGTGGCTGTGAACCACCATGTAGGTTCTAAGAATGGAGCCCAGGTCCTCCCCAAGAGCAGGTAGTGCTCCTAGCTGCTGCACCTCCTCCCCAGTCTCCAGAAGCTTTTGATTTTAATGAGGACCAATATCAAATTTTTTCATGTATCATGGTCTTAAGGTTGCATCTAGAAACCCACTTGTTAATATGATGGAGTTGTTTTGTTTTGAATGTTAATTCCAATTGTGCATGCTAGTATATAAAGAAGTAATTGTCTTCCTTATTTATTAGCCTGTGACCTAAGTGACCTAAAACTTTTCTGTGTAATTGATTCTTAGTTCTAGTCTTATTTTACCAGTTTGAGGAGATGTTATACATAGATAATCTTGCCATCTTTGAATATAGTTTTACTTTTTCCTTTCCTTTAAATAATAATAATAATAATTATTACTATTATTATTATTCTAGATTTAAGGATTTGGTTTGGTATTTTCTATGTGTATGCAGGTAGTAGGTAGATACATATGTAGGTATGTATGTAGATGTGTATGTGTATGTGCGTGTGTGTGTGAATATGTGTGTGTGAATATGTGTGTGTGCACACATGCACGCATGCACATGTGCACATGTACAGTCAGAGAGGGATATCAGATGCCTTGGAGCTAGAGTTATAGGCAGTTGTAAGCCTTCTAACAAGCAAGAACCAAACTCAAAAGTAGCATGTGCTTTCAACCCCTGCCTGGTCCATCTCTCCAGCCCCTACATCTCCTGCTCTAACCTGCAAATCTTATTGTCCTGTCAGAGTAGCTTGAACTGCCAGCAAAGTATTGAATAATAAGGGGTTGAACTCACTTTTAAGTCTTTGGAAATTATCCCTCCCACTTTGCTGAGATGTTGAAATGTTGCCTTCTCTCTTACTCTCTTTTATTGTTCTTAACTGTCAAAGACTCTCAAAGACAGTGGAGTGGAGCACACGCACTGGTACTTTAAGAATTAGTTACAAAGTGAAATCTCTGAACTCATTAGCAAACCAAGAAATGCAGGGCCTTCCCACTACCTGGCATGTCCTCTGTGCATCCTGTTAAGCTGTGGGCTTCCATGGACTTTGTTTCAGGTTGTGTGATGCTGAAACCCTTTGATCTAAAAGCCTCTGAATACACCAGATAGATGGATTTTAAAAACACTCTAAATTTAATGATATGTTTAACCTTCAGTAAGAATTTACTAGAACATTATTTGTTCATTTTCAGCTGAATGACGAAGTCCAAGAATATTTATTGAATCTTTTCAATCGTTATGTTGATGATGGGTTGCATTTTGTGAACAAAAAGTGCACCCAAGCTATCCCACAGGTGGACATCAGCAAAGTGACCACACTGTGCTGCCTGCTGGAGTCTCTGCTGCTCAGCAAAGATGGAAATATCTTGTCAATGGTATGACGTTTCATTTTGTTTTTAAATTGTGTGTGTGTGTGTGTGTGTGTGTGTGTGTGTGTGTGTGTGTGTGTGTTGCTGTGTAAATGCTATGGTGCCCATGTGAAGATCAGAGGACAGCTTTTGGGAATTGGTTCTCTTCCCACCAAGGGTTCAGAGATCAAGCTTAGTTTGTCATGCTTAAGTTCTCTTGCCTATTGAACCGTCTCTCCAGCCCTGCATAAAGGCTTTTTATTAGTATAAACCTACAAAAACACCTTGTTCTATGAGATTCTTTGCCAATAAAAACTAAATTTTCTGCAATTTGACCATATGATTTTTAATTTAATTTTGTGAGACTAATGACTTCAATTAGACTAAAAGTTAGAAGGGACACCAGAGAGTCTATGGCTTATTCTTGTACTCAACCTCTACTACCTCTGTGGTCTACAACATATTCTAGAACTAGGTCTGCTTAATCTGTTCGAAGACACTCATGCAGGTATAAAGTGAGCTACCATGCACAGCTGAAGTCAACCCTGGGCTGTGTTTCCTACTCATGTCTGTCGCTCATCTTTCATCATTTTCCATCATAAAAATAAGGAAACGCCACTTTGTGAATCACTAAATAGAATGCTCTTTATGCCCAGTTAAAATAAACAAAGGTCCCGAACTTTACAGCTTAGGGGTTGTCTTCCATCAGGAAGTAAGATATTTACCCTGTTTCTCTTTATACTTTCAGGAACAAATGAAGCTGAACACTGTACTGTGCCAGACTTTTGTGTTCTGTTACTTGTGGTCTCTGGGTGGAAACTTAACTGAAAATTACTGGGATTCTTTTGATACATTTATTAGAACACAATTTGATGATAATCCTGATGCCAGGGTAAGGACCAAATGGAGGTGACATAATCATTTAAAGTCCTTAAAATGTACGAGTATAACTTTAAGACCTTTATGTTTCGTAAACAGAAGAGTAATTCCCATGCAATTAAACAACAACAACAAAAAAGGTAGTTATAAGCTCAAAGATTTGGATTAATAGAATAAAAAGGAATACATGAACAGGAAAAGCAGCAAGTTTAAGAGCTTTAGGTTTTTTTGGTTTTGTTTTGTTTTGTTTTTGTTTTTGTTTTTGTTTTTGTTTTTGTTTCTGTGTTTTTTCGAGACAGGGTTTCTCTGTATAGCTCTGGCTGTCCTGGAACTCACTTTGTAGACCAGGCTGGCCTCGAACTCAGAAATCCGCCTGCCTCTGCCTCCCAAGTGCTGGGATTAAAGGTATGTGCCACCACGCCCTGCTAAGAGCTTTAGTCTTATTCATTGTGAGGATTTTTAAAAGTTACTCTTCTCTGGCAGCCACTAGTAACATCTACTGCATTAAAATTAAAAAAACAAACAAATAAACAAGCAATCTTTCAGTGTACTTTCCCAGGCATTTGATGTTAATAATGTGTAAACAGTCTGTAAACTCCTGCCCTGCAGATGAGTTCTGAGTCCTAATTAGCAGGCATATTTTCACAGTTGGTCAGTTATTGACTTGGGAGCTACTTTTTATACATCCCAACATTGAGCAAATGTGTTATAGCAACTAGATTTCTCCCCATCACAGAAAGACTTATAAAGATGGAAGAAAAATTCAAATTGTACCTCATGTTATTAGACTGAAACTGGCAATACCAGTTCTTGTGGATTTTCAAAATATCAATGTATGGATATGATTGTATGAAAACTGATACGTGCATATAGTTGTCTCGGAGAAACTGGTTCCAATGCTCCCCCCCCCAAACCCCAAAGTCTATGAATGCTCAAGTCCCTTCTATCAGATAGAGCACTGTTGGCAAATACCCTACACGCATCCCCCTGCACACTCTAAATACCCTACACACACACACACACACACACACACACACACATCCCTGCATACTCTAACATCCCCCTGCATACTCTAAATACCTTACACACACACACACACATCCCTGCATACTCTAACATCCCCCTGCATACTCTAAATACTCTATACACACACGCACACACACACACACACACACACATCCCTGCATACTCTAACATCCCCCTGCATACTCTAAATACTTTATACACACACACATGCACACGCACGCACACACACACACACACACACGAAAATAAAAATGAATCATATAAATATGTAAGTAAATAAATCCCCATTCCCAAACTCTGTTAGCTAGAGACACGAGGATCTCTGGGGCTTAACGACCACCAGGCTAGTTCCAGGTTCAGTAAGACTCCATAGAGTAGAACACCCAATGTCCTCGGTGTGGCTTTTTCCTCACCCACAGCATGCTTGCACACACGCACACACACACATGCACACACACACACACACACACACACACACATACACACACACACCACACCACACCACACCACACCACACCACACCACACCACACCACACCACACCACACCACACCACGCCACAAATGCATCCCCACGGCAGTCAAATCAAAAAGTAAGCAATTAACCTCTGGTATTTGAACAAATTCTTAAAAAGAAAAAGAAAAACATGAAATTCAACTCTGTGCCTTGGTTTTTAATGATGGTATCTATTTCTGTGAGTCAGTGCTGCCCACTAATATTTGGTCTTCTACTTCAGCTTCCCAGCTCTGGAGATCTGTGGAGCATTCATATAGACTTTGACACCAAACGCCTGGACCCCTGGGAGCGCATTATACCCACCTTCAAGTACAGCAGGGATGTCCCATTCTTTGAGATGCTTGTCCCCACAACAGACACAGTGCGCTATGGCTATCTAATGGAAAAGCTGCTGGCCGTCAGGCATTCGGTGTTGTTTACGGGAACAACTGGCGTTGGCAAGGTAGGAAATGTGCATCAGAAGTGCTGTCAAATTGAGGGCACTGGGGAGTTAGGGTCCCCAGCATCAGAAATAATACATTGTTTCCTGGAGTAGGGGAGGGTTTTGGTTTGGGGTTTTTTTCTGTTTTGTTTTGTTTTGTTTTGTTTTTTAGATTTTTATCACTTTTTTCAGAATTTAACTCTTCAGAATCCACACTGACCCTGGGATTTCCCCAAAGTTTATCAGTTTCTAATTATATCCTCAGGTTGGTCTCATAGACCAAGCTTTGCGTTTAGGGAGGGATATTTGTGTATTTCTGCAGTTGCCACATGTTGTCTGGATAGAAACTGCCCAGGGCAGCTGTATTCCCCATGAGCTGTCCCCATTCTGTTCTCTTTCCTATTTACTTTTAACTGTTACACCCACAACTTCAGGGTCATTTTAATTTGGTAAGGAGAGGGTGGAGGAAAAAATATCTAAAGGTTTCCCCACAAACCAGGATTCACTGCTTACCTTCCATATTATCTCTGAGAAACATGGGTCACCGAGATGTTTCAGCAAGTAAAGGGGCTTGCTGCCAAGCCTGGCTCCATGAGTTTCATTCTCAGAACTCCTAAGGTGGAAGGAGAGAACCAGTTTCTGTAAGTGGCCTTCTGACCTCCACACATGTGCATCATGACACACAGGCACCCATACATATGCATGAGTGCTCTCTCTCGCTCTCTCTCTCTCTCTCTCTCTCTCTCTCTCTCTCTCTCTCACACACACACACACACACACACACACACTCACAAATATAAATTTTTAAATTTTTCAAAAAGAAAAGAAATGTGGGTCTACCTCATTATCCAACTGGACTGGATACTAACAGATAAATTTGATATGACACTAAGACTTTCTTCTGAGTTAGATCTGATTCGAGTATTTCTTTAGTTCTGGTGAATGTACCCCAAGATCAATGTCCACAGTGAAACAATAACAGTTTTGTTTAGATCCATCCTTGCTTCTTCTATACTGTGTCTCATTCATGGTGCTGGGTGGTGACCAGTACAGGCTACCGAAAAGGTATCACATTGAATATAAAATCAATTAACATATTCTTTTTTTTTTATTCAAAGTCCGTTATTGCAAAAGGATTGCTGAATAGAATTCAAGAATCAGCTGGCTATGTCCCTGTTTATCTAAATTTTTCTGCCCAAACTTCATCTTCAAGGACACAGGAGATCATTGAGTCAAAACTGGAACGAAAGAGAAAAAATATTCTAGGTGAGCGTCATCGTCACGGTTTCGCTCCACACATTCACTAAGCCAGTAAGTTGCATACAAAGAGAGCAAGCTGAGGAAACCAACTCGCCTTGCAGCAGCCCGCCTAGTCCTCTGGGAAAAGCATTGATCGCTCCTATAGGTCCTAAGCCTCAGCCCAAGTTCCTGCAGAATGAGTAAAGGCGTTGTGCTAACTCGTTTTTCTCATCCAGCTATTTCACTGTGAACTGCAAACCATTTATTTCTCCCACCACAATGTCAGCTGCTCTCCTTGTTGCTGTGACAATACCTGAGAAAGGCAATTGAAAGGAGGCATTTGGTTCATGGCTTAAGGGAGAAGGCTGACATATCGGGGAAAGCATGGCGGCAGGAGCAAGCAGGTGGTCACAATCACATCTGCCATCGAAACTCAGAGACGTGAATGCTGGTGCTCAGCTGGCTTTCTCCTTTTTATTTAATTTTTCACTTTTATTCATTCTGGGATCCCATGGGATTGTGCCAGCCACATTCAGGGTTAAACTTCCCTTCCCCAATGAACCTCTCTGGAACTCTCTGGAACACACCTGGACTCCAAGTGGAGTCAAGGTGAAGACTAACCAGGACAGCCACCTTCAGCCTGGATCATCTGCAATCTCCGAGACTTCATGGCCCCTCTTCTCTCCACCCACAGCTCTCAAACCTCAATTGATTTCCATTTGTTTAAGCTAACAACTATCTTCATATCTGGCACATGGAGTTTCTGGGTTCAGTTGAAAGTAACATGAAACTAGCTTTGTCTTCAGTTGGTGTTTTCAACCAAGTTTTTTTAGCATCTCCTTCTCTTCCCTTATTAACTAGTTGTGTTGTTGTTGTTGTTGTGTTGTCATTGTAAGTGTAATTTTCCTGTCACCTTTAGATATTCTAAGTCTGGACTCATGTAAAATATTAACCCCAAGCCTAATTAAAAGTCAGCCCTTGTCTCTGTTGTGAGCCAGATTTGCAGCTCCAGGACTTGACATGGAGGGTAGCATGGGGTGATGCTAGCCCTTTCTTCCTGCCAAGGTTCTGATGTATAGGGGCAGGAGAAGATAGAATAGACTAATGTTTTGTCCCTCGATGGCATTTAGAGTGTCACCGTGTGTGGCCCCTGATCCTCTGGCCCTGGGTTACTCTGGGAGGCAGGCTTGCAGGAGCAAGCTCTTGAGAGCATCCCTAAAAGAATATTCACTGGTCAGGTTTCAGCCTCCTTAATGGAAAGCTACCTGATGTTGATCTCCAGGTCACAGAATCCACTTCCTCCCAGCCTCCAGCAATGTAAGTCCAACCTGCATGCTAGACTTCACTTAACAGAGCCCACAGTCCTCCAGGTGGGTACCTGACAGAGCTCAACTGCTTCCCACATTGTTCACCCTGCACTGACCTCCATATGCTAACAGTGAGGTTGCCAACTGCCTCACTGTCTCCTCAGGCTTCCCCTTTTCTTGCTCAGTTAAACACAGGACAGCAGATGCCAGTCCGGTTTTTTGGTTTGGTTTGGTTTGGTTTGGTTTGGTTTGGTTTTTGGTTTTTGGTTTTTGGTTTTTGGTTGGTTTTTGGTTTTTGGTTTTTGGTTTTTGTTTGTTTGTTTGTTTGTTTTCTGGTTTTTGTTTTTTGTTTTTGTTTTTGTTTTTCATGAGCTCCAAATTTTCATGAGCAATTCTCTTAGGTCTTTTCCCCACTTGGATCTTGCTACATGGCTCGTCTGGGGCAGAAGATAAAGTGGAGCTCTGAATCAGCTCTGGTTGCCTTGGAATCCTCACCTATCATTCATCTCAACCGCAGGGCTATGGCTCTTTTCTCAAGCCCTGGAAGCCAGAGTAGGGAAGCCACCTCCTGTGCTGCCTTCCTACTTCCTTCTGGGATTTTCCATTGATGGGGTTGGGATAGCTTCAAATAGCAAAGCATATTCCATGTGGAGGTAATGAGGTGGTGTTCATTAATTGAAACCTTTAGAGTCCCTCTACGTCCTTCTGTGGAAAGATAACCCCCTTCCTCCTCCATGTTCAGGCACTCAGGCTACACATCTGGTCAGGGAAGAAGGTGAGGCTGAGTCCCAGAAAGGTCCAGACCCTACTGGGGAACTGGCATCATCAAGTGTTTCTGAGTATAAGGTGAGGGACCGCATAACATAACAATGTGAAAGCCTTGGTCAGGTCTGTAGCTCCTAGCAGAGGGTAGATGGGCAGATCCCTCGTGACCCCAAATGCCTCAGTGCCCCCCCCCCAATACCATTACACCAAGAACTAAGCTTCAATGTGAACTTTTGTGAGGACAAGTTGTTTTTAAGCCACAACAACAAATGGTCTTATGTTTTCTAAGGACAAATTGTGATTCTTTCAAAATTCTTTCTTTTCTTCCAGGAGCACCAGGAAATAAACAAGTGGTGATTTTTGTTGATGATCTGAATATGCCCCGGCTGGACCGCTATGGCTCCCAACCACCAATTGAACTGCTTCGGCAGTATCAAGATTTTGGTGGATTCTATGATAGAAACAAACTCTTTTGGAAAGAAATACAGGTTAATTTTAGATTTCACGTTAATTGGTGTGTTCAAAGATGGACGATATTTCCAAATACTACAGACTGGGTAGCTTCAGCTAGTTTCTCATAATCCTAAAGGCTCAAGATGAAGGGTTGAGCAGCATCCACTCCCCTAAGACTTCCATCCATGATTTGTAGGTGTCCATCTTCTCCTCATGTCCCTACATGGGGTTGTCACTCTGTTTTCTTTTGTCAATAATAGTTATATAGGATGGGTAAGTCATGAAGAGGTTTATTGTGGATTATGGTTTTGATCCAAGGGCAAGAGACCACACATTGTGCCAGATTTCATCATTGGGACAGTCAGATGGTAGTTGACAATGGAAAGACGTAAACAAGCATCTCTTCAACCCAGATAGGGAGCCCATGGGAGGCCAAAATAAAGATAGTATCCAAATCCAACCTGATCGACCAATGCGTTTATTGGGCTTATTCACACGTATAGGTATGAGGAAAAGGTTACTTACAGGAACATGAATAACTCAAAGGCAGCTGCAGCACTGGATATGGTGGTTATGTGTCTTTAACCCCAACACTTGGGAGGCAGAAACAAGTGGATCTCTGTGACCAGGCCAGTCTGGTCTATATCACAAGTTCTAGGGCAGCCAGGGTCACAGAATGAAATCCTGTCTCCGAAGGAAAAAAAATGGGATCAGATGTCTCACCCAAAGCCCACCCCCAAAGTCAGCATGGGTGACAAATCACAAAAACTGGATCAGGAGTTTATTGTACAACTTGCAGGCAGATCAAGTTCAGAGAGTCTCCTCTCCTCAGCAGATTACCTATATAGTCTTGGGGAGCCAGGAACCTGGTGAATCTAGTAAGTTTCTGAGACTTCCTGGAACTTGTGAGTTCTTTGTATCCTGATATGAGCAAAGTTCCTTTTACAACTTTTTAAGAAACAGAGGGAAATGCTATGCCACAGCAAGGCTGGAGAAATATGAGGAGTGGCACTCTGATGTCCTTAGCTAGTCTTAATCATTTTCAAAGCTACCATCTCAAAACAACAATATTAGATTAAACTTTTCCCCTCTACATGCCCCTTAACAGGGATTAAAGTCCAACATAAGTTATGGAGGAGGCAAACTGTACTCAAATCAGAATTGGTTTTCTTCTTATTGGGGTACTATTTGTATTGTATTAGGGGTCACTCTAAAGGCATCATTTTACATTAATCACCTCTTCAAATTCCCTGTCTCCAGAAGCAATTGGTTTTTATCAAAAATTAGGGCTTTGGCACATTATTTCTGGGTAAATTCAGTCTATAAAGCATGTTGGTGTTTCTTACCTATAATTCAGGTCCTTCCATTTGTACTGAGGTTTTGTTATGCTGCTTCAGAAGATGAGTGGCCAGTGAGACAGTCCTTGCCTCCCAGGGAGCTCAGTTTTGGAGAGTAGACAGATATTTGTAGTAAAAGATGATGAGTAGGAAAGACGGCGAGAATTCAGGATTGAGATGGGGTTGGGGCTAAGAGAAGCCAGTGTTTGGGAGACTAGACAGTAAGGATAGACAGAGGGCATGAACACTTTATACCTCATAAACAAGGAGTCTGAAATGTCCTAGTTCTGTAAAATATGACTCTAGAACAGCAAGAGGGACAGAACTCACATCTCAGATGGCTATGAGTTCATGATTTAAAAAAAAAATGTGAGTTTGTCCTCTCAGTGATGGGGAGTCTCCAAAGCAAGTGTTCTAGAAAGATCTACTTGGCTGTAAGAAAGGAGTGGACTAGAAAGGAGGCAAGAATAGAGACTCTGGAGTCCCTAAGAGGAGAAAAGATGAGAGTCAGAGCCTTGTTGTGGCCACATGTGCCACCAACAAGCCATCAGCAGGACTCAAGAGTCTGGGGGGAAAATGGGGAGCTTGTGTGGACTGCCTGCTCTGATTCTATCCTAAAAAGGGGGCATGTCTGCAGTAAGTCATTTCTGCCCATAGTAAAGACAAATTGCAGGAAGCACTGTTACATCATTTAACTCCCCCAGCATCCCTGCAAAACAAATGGTGTTATTGGCTCAAAGACAAACAGACATAGGCCAAATCCTAGAATTCCTTTTGAATGTATGGGTCATCCATTGCAAATATTTCTCTGCTCACTTATTTCTTTTCATTTCCACAGTTGTTATCAGAAGCCAGGCGCTCGATCTGTCTCTCTCTCTCTCTTTCTCTCTCTTTCTCTCTCTCTCTCTTCTCTCCTCTCTCAGATTCCTAAAGCCAATAGTCCTCCTATGATATCAGTCAGATTAAACTAACACATTTGACTGATCACTAGACACACTAGGCCTGCTCCCTGACAAACAGCATGAGTGGCCTTTTAATCTCTATTGTTTGTTTTTAAACATTTATTTATTTATTTAAACATTTATTTTTTTATTTTATTTTTTTAAACATTTATTTTTAATTGTGTGCCTATTCTGGGGGTGCATATGTCCTCATGGAGTCCTAAAGAAGGTGTCTGGCCTCCTGGAGCTACAGGCAAATTGTATTTCCTGATGTGGACGCTAGGAAGGAAACTGCAACAACTAACTACAGTCCCCTGCAAACGCAGAACATGTTCTTAAACACTAAGCCATCTTGCTAGTCTCCAGAGTCATGTTTTTAAAAATACAGCCCTGGGGCTGGAGAGATGGCTCAGCGGGTAAGAGCACTGACTGCTCTTCCAATGGTCCTGAGTTCAAATCCCAGCAACCACATGGTGGCTCACAACCACCCGTAATGAGATCTGATGCCCTCTTCTGGTGTGTCTGAAGACAGCAAAAGTGTACTTGTGTATAATAAATAAATCTTTGTACTGGAGGGAGCAGGGACTGAGCGAGCAGGGACTGAGCAAGTAGAATTGACCGAGCAGGACTGACCGGAATGAGCGGGGTTGACAGGAGCAAGCAGAGGGTCCTAAAATAAATATATAAATAAATATCCCTGACATTGCCAGGAAAAAACCTTGGTTTTTCATCATGAAATAAAGGTGTGAATAGTGAACTCAGAGTCATGGGGTTGCAAAGCCAGCTCATCATAGGTTCTCAAGAGTGTTGTTTCTGAGCCAGGTGTAGTGGCGCACGCCTTTGATCCCAGCACTCAGGAGGCAGAGGCAGGCGGATTTCTGAGTTCGAGGCCAGCCTGGTCTACAAAGTGAGTTCCAGGACAGCCAGGTCTATACAGAGAAATCCTGTCTTGAAAAAAAAAAAAAAGTGTTTCTGAGTCCTGATATTAGGGAGGGCAGACCTTATCATTTTCTCTACATGCTGACCCACATTGCTTTCTCTCCACACAGGATGTAACAATTGTGTCAGCATGTGCACCTCCAGGAGGGGGACGCAATCCTGTGACACCCCGCTTCATCCGACACTTCAGCATGCTGTGTCTCCCGATGCCCTCGGAGCACAGTCTGAAGCAGATATTCCAGGTGAGTGCGGATTCTAATTTAAACAAGATGGGGCAAAGAAAACATGGACTAAGGATCCCAGAGTCAAAACAGTCCACAGGATTTCTAAGGACTCCTTTCACCTCTTTTCTAAGCAGGGAGCATCTGACCATGGGCACCCGGAGAGCAGCTGGGTGGTGTATGCATTATTGACTTCTGTATCTGTGATCTCCCAGGCAGACCATTTAGGAATGCAGACAGGTTATATATGACACTTACTCCTAAAGAAGGCAGATCTCTTCCACTGTCCAGCTCTTACCTCTGTGCACATTTCAGACATGACCTCCAGGTCTGGATTCCCTACTTAAATCACACAACACTCTGGGCAGCTACAGTTCAACACACCTCAGACAGACATCATGGACTCTCCCATCATCACACTGTGAACAATGAGCTATCTTTCTCCCACCTGAGCTAACCGCCCTGGATGACCACTTCCTCATCTTTTAAACAGGAAACACATTGTTGCCTTAACCTAGAAGCACTCATCAGAGCATCCTGTGATGGGAAACGTTGCTCTGAAAAGGATGATGGCAGGACATGGCATGGGTCAGTGGGGCATGCCATTTCCAGTCATCCAAGGTGGGGTCTTGGAAGAGGCTACAAGTTGACAGAGAGAGAAGAGAGCCCAGGAACAGAGAGTTCTTGAGTGAACACAGTCACAGAAACAGAAAATGGGAAGTTCATGGAAAGTTACAGACCAGTTATGAATTCCACTCAGCCAACCGAAACAACCACACATCACAAGAAAGATCCTGTTCTTGAGAGTATACTCTGAAATGAACAAGGGCTTGATCACAGGTGCCTTAGTCTCAGAATTTAGCCTTCTTCTATTGCACTTGGAAAACAATATCAAAACTGGAGTATTTGAAAGACTAATATTGGATTAAAAAATCTCTCTCCATTATTTTTTCTGGTTCTAGGCCATCTTGAATGGCTTCCTGGCTGACTTCCCAGAAGCAGTAAAGCAAACGTCATCAAATATTGTAGAAGCTGCAGTTGAGATTTATAACAGGATGAGTGTCGATCTCCTGCCAACCCCAGCCAAGTCCCATTATGTCTTTAACCTGAGAGACTTATCCAAGTGTGTGCAAGGTAGTGTCCTCATTCCTTTTTTTTTTTTTTTTCCAATTTTATAGTCATCATTTATTATATACTACTTTATATTTACTTTTAGTGTCAATTAGGAATACATGGATTTAGTATCAATTTATACTGTAATCACTTGACATACAGAATGCTAATGTCTATGTAGACAATGTAAAAGTGGTTTGTTATTAATATTATGTATCCATATTTTCATCCCTTTTTTTTTCCATTTTTTATTAGGTATTTAACTCATTTACATTTCCAATGCTATACCAAAAGTCCCCCATATCCACCCACCCCCACTCCCCTGCCCACCCACTCCCCCTTTTTGGCCCTGGTATTCCCCTGTACTGGGGCATATAAAGTTTGCAAGTCCAATGGGCCTCTCTTTCCAGTGATGGCCGACTAGGCCATCTTTTGATATATATGCAGCTAGAGTCAAGAGCTCCGGGGTACTGGTTAGCTCATAATGTTGTTCCACCTATAGGGTTGCAGATCCCTTTAGCTCCTTGGCTACTTTCTCTAGCTCCTCCATTGGGAGCCCTATGATCCATCCATTAGCTGACTGTGAGCATCCACTTCTGTGTTTGCTGGGCCCCGGCATAGTCTCACAAGAGACAGCTACATCTGCGTCCTTTCAATAAAATCTTGCTAGTGTATGCAATGGTGTCAGCGTTTGGATGCTGATTATGGGGTGGATCCCTGGCTATGGCAGTCTCTACATGGTCCATCCTTTCATCTCAGCTCCAAACTCCGTCTCTGTAACTCCTTCCATGGGTGTTTTGTTCCCAAATCTAAGGAGGGGCATAGTGTCCACACTTCAGTCTTCATTCTCCTTGAGTTTCATGTGTTTAGCAAATTATATCTTATATCTTGGGTATCCTAGGTTTGGGGCTAATATCCACTTATCAGTGAATACATATTGTGTGAGTTTCTTTGTGAATGTGTTACCTCACTCAGGATGATGCCCTCCAGGTCCATCCATTTGGCTAGGAATTTCATAAATTCATTCTTTTTAATAGCTGAGTAGTACTCCATTGTGTAGATGTACCACATTTTCTGTATCCATTCCTCTGTTGAGGGGCATCTAGGTTCTTTCCAGCTTCTGGCTATTATAAATAAGGCTGCTATGAACATAGTGGAGCATGTGTCCTTCTTACCTGTTGGGGCATCTTCTGGATATATGCCCAGGAGAGGTATTGCTGGATCCTCCGGTAGTACTATGTCCAGTTTTCTGAGGAACCGCCAGACTGATTTCCAGAGTGGTTGTACAAGCCTGCACTCCCACCAACAATGGAGGAGTGTTCCTCTTTCTCCACATCCTCGCCAGCATCTGCTGTCACCTGAATTTTTGATCTTAGCCATTCTGACTGGTGTGAGGTGGAATCTCAGGGTTGTTTTGATTTGCATTTCCCTGATGATTAAGGATGTTGAACATTTTTTCAAGTGCTTCTCTGCCATTCGGTATTCCTCAGGTGAGAATTCTTTGTTCAGTTCTGAGCCCCATTTTTTAATGGGGTTATTTGATTTTCTGAAGTCCACCTTCTTGAGTTCTTTATATATGTTGGATATTAGTCCCCTATCTGATTTAGGATAGGTAAAGATCCTTTCCCAATCTGTTGGTGGTCTTTTTGTCTTATTGACGGTGTCTTTTGCCTTGCAGAAACTTTGGAGTTTCATTAGGTCCCATTTGTCGATTCTCGATCTTACAGCACAAGCCATTGCTGTTCTGTTCAGGAATTTTTCCCCTGTGCCCATATCTTCAAGGCTTTTCCCCACTTTCTCCTCTATAAGTTTCAGTGTCTCTGGTTTTATGTGAAGTTCCTTGATCCACTTAGATTTGACCTTAGTACAAGGAGATAAGTATGGATCGATTCGCATTCTTCTACACGATAACAACCAGTTGTGCCAGCACCAATTGTTGAAAATGCTGTCTTTCTTCCACTGGATGGTTTTAGCTCCCTTGTCGAAGATCAAGTGACCATAGGTGTGTGGGTTCATTTCTGGATCTTCAATTCTATTCCATTGGTCTACTTGTCTGTCTCTATACCAGTACCATGCAGTTTTTATCACAATTGCTCTGTAGTAAAGCTTTAGGTCTGGCATGGTGATTCCGCCAGAAGTTCTTTTATCCTTGAGAAGACTTTTTGCTATCCTAGGTTTTTTGTTATTCCAGACAAATTTGCAAATTGCTCCTTCCAATTCGTTGAAGAATTGAGTTGGAATTTTGATGGGGATTGCATTGAATCTGTAGATTGCTTTTGGCAAGATAGCCATTTTTACAATGTTGATCCTGCCAATCCATGAGCATGGGAGATCTTTCCATCTTCTGAGATCTTCTTTAATTTCTTTCTTCAGAGATTTGAAGTTTTTATCATACAGATCTTTCACCTCCTTAGTTAGAGACACGCCAAGATATTTTATATTATTTGTGACTATTGAGAAGGGTGTTGTTTCCCTAATTTCTTTCTCAGCCTGTTTATTCTTTGTATAGAGAAAGGCCATTGACTTGTTTGAGTTTATTTTATATCCAGCTACTTCACCGAAGCTGTTTATCAGGTTTAGGAGTTCTCTGGTAGAATTTTTAGGGTCACTTATATATACTATCATATCATCTGCAAAAAGTGATATTTTGACTTCCTCTTTTCCAATTTGTATCCCCTTGATCTCCTTTTGTTGTCGAATTGCTCTGGCTAATACTTCAAGTACTATGTTGAAAAGGTAGGGAGAAAGTGGGCAGCCTTGTCTAGTCCCTGATTTTAGTGGGATTGCTTCCAGCTTCTCTCCATTTACTTTGATGTTGGCTACTGGTTTGCTGTAGATTGCTTTTATCATGTTTAGGTATGGGCCTTGAATTCCTGATCTTTCCAAAACTTTTATCATGAATGGGTGTTGGATCTTGTCAAATGCTTTTTCTGCATCTAACGAGATGATCATGTGGTTTTTGTCTTTGAGTTTGTTTATATAATGGATTACATTGATGGATTTTCGTATATTAAACCATCCCTGCATCCCTGGAATAAAACCTACTTGGTCAGGATGGATGATTGCTTTAATGTGTTCTTGGATTCGGTTAGCGAGAATTTTATTGAGGATTTTTGCATCGATATTCATAAGAGAAATTGGTCTGAAGTTCTCTATCTTTGTTGGATCTTTCTGTGGTTTAGGTATCAGAGTAATAGTGGCTTCATAAAATGAGTTGGGTAGAGTACCTTCTACTTCTATTTTGTGAAATAGTTTGTGCAGAATTGGAATTAGATCTTCTTTGAAGGTCTGATAGAACTCTGCACTAAACCCATCTGGTCCTGGGCTTTTTTTGGTTGGGAGACTATTAATAACTGCTTCTATTTCTTTAGGTGATATGGGACTGTTTAGATGGTCAACTTGATCCTGATTCAACTTTGGTACCTGGTATCTGTCCAGAAATTTGTCCATTTCGGCCAGGTTTTCCAGTTTTGTTGAGTATAGCCTTTTGTAGAAGGATCTGATGGTGTTTTGGATTTCTTCAGGATCTGTTGTTATGTCTCCCTTTTCATTTCTAATTTTGTTAATTAGGATTTTGTCCCTGTGCCCTTTAGTGAGTCTAGCTAAGGGTTTATCTATCTTGTTGATTTTCTCAAAGAACCAACTCCTCGTTTGGTTAATTCTTTGAATAGTTCTTCTTGTTTCCACTTGGTTGATTTCACCCCTGAGTTTGATTATTTCCTGCCGTCTACTCCTCTTGGGTGAATTTGCTTCCTTTTTTTCTAGAGCTTTTAGATGTGTTGTCAAGCTGCTAGTATGTGCTGTCTCCCGTTTCTTCTTGGAGGCACTCAGAGCTATGAGTTTCCCTCTTAGAAATGCTTTCATTGTGTCCCATAGGTTTGGGTACGTTGTGGCTTCATTTTCATTAAACTCTAAAAAGTCTTTAATTTCTTTCTTTATTCCTTCCTTGACCAAGGTATCATTGAGAAGAGTGTTATTCAGTTTCCACGTGAATGTTGGCTTTCCATTATTTATGTTGTTATTGAAGATCAGTCTTAGGCCATGGTGGTCTGATAGGATACATGGGACAATTTCAATATTTTTGTATCTATTGAGGCCTGTTTTGTGACCAATTATATGGTCAATTTTGGAGAAGGTCCCGTGAGGTGCTGAGAAGAAGGTATATCCTTTTGTTTTAGGATAAAATGTTCTGTAGATATCTGTCAGGTCCATTTGTTTCATAACTTCTGTTAGTTTCACTGTGTCCCTGTTTAGTTTCTGTTTCCACGATCTGTCCTTTGAAGAAAGTGGTGTGTTGAAGTCTCCCACTATTATTGTGTGAGGTGCAATGTATGCTTTGAGCTTTACTAAAGTGTCTCTAATGAATGTGGCTGCCCTTGCATTTAGTGCGTAGATATTCAGAATTGAGAGTTCCTCTTGGAGGATTTTACCTTTGATGAGTATGAAGTGTCCCTCCTTGTCTTTTTTGATAACTTTGGGTTGGAAGTCGATTTTATCCGATATTAAAATGGCTACTCCAGCTTGTTTCTTCAGTCCATTTGCTTGGAAAATTGTTTTCCAGCCTTTCACTCTGAGGTAGTGTCTGTCTTTTTCCCTGAGATGGGTTTCCTGTAAGCAGCAGAATGTTGGGTCCTGTTTGTGTAGCCAGTCTGTTAGTCTATGTCTTTTTATTGGGGAATTGAGTCCATTGATATTAAGAGATATTAAGGAAAAGTAATTGTTGCTCCCTTTTATTTTTGTTGTTAGAGTTGGCATTCTGTTCTTGTGGCTGTCTTCTTTTTGGTTTGTTGAATGATTACTTTCTTGGTTGTTCTAGGGCGTGATTTCCGTCCTTGTATTGCTTCTTTTCTGTTATTATCCTTTGAAGGGCTGGATTCGTGGAAAGATATTGTGTGAACTTGGTTTTGTCGTGGAATACTTTGGTTTCTCCATCTATGGTAATTGAGAGTTTGGCCGGGTATAGTAGCCTGGGCTGGCATTTGTGTTCTCTTAGTGTCTGTATAACATCTGTCCAGGCTCTTCTGGCTTTCATAGTCTCTGGTGAAAAGTCTGGTGTAATTCTGATAGGCCTTCCTTTATATGTTACTTGACCTTTCTCCCTTACTGCTTTTAATATTCTATCTTTATTTAGTGCATTTGTTGTTCTGATTATTATGTGTCGGGAGGAATTTCTTTTCTGGTCCAGTCTATTTGGAGTTCTGTATGCTTCTTGTATGATCATGGGCATCTCTTTTTTTATGTTTGGGAAGTTTTCTTCTATTATTTTGTTGAAGATATTAGCTGGCCCTTTAAGTTGAAAATCTTCATTCTCATCAATTCCTATTATCCGTAGGTTTGGTCTTCTCATTGTGTCCTGGATTACCTGGATGTTTTGAGTTAGGATCCTTTTGCATTTTGTATTTTCTTTGACTGTTGTGTCGATGTTCTCTATGGAATCTTCTGCACCTGAGATTCTCTCTTCCATTTCTTGTATTCTGTTGCTGATGCTCGCATCTATGGTTCCAGATCTCTTTCCTAGGGTTTCTATCTCCAGCGTTGCCTCGCTTTGGGTTTTCTTTATTGTGTCTACTTCCCCTTTTAGTTCTAGTATGGTTTTGTTCATTTCCATCACCTGTTTGGCTGTGTTTTCCTGCTTTTCTTTAAGAGCCTGTAACTCTTTAGCAGTGCTCTCCTGTAAATCTTTAAGTGACTTATGAAAGTCCTTCTTGATGTCCTCTATCATCATCATGAGAAATGTTTTTAAATCTGGGTCTAGATTTTCGGTTGTGTTGGGGTGCCCAGGACTAGGTGGGGTGGGAGTGCTGCGTTCTGATGATGGTGAGTGGTCTTGATTTCTGTTAGTAGGATTCTTACGTTTGCCTTTCGCCATCTGGTAATCTCTGAAGCTAGCTGTTTTAGTTGTCACTGTTAAGAGCTTGTTCTTCAGGTGACTCTGTTAGCCTCTATGAGCAGACCTGGAGGGTAGCACTCTCCTTAGTTTCAGTGGGCAGAGTATTCTCTGCAGGCAAGCTCTCTTCTTGCAAGGCAGGTACCCAGATATCTGGTGTTCGAACCAGACTCCTGGCAGAAGTTGTGTTCCACTCACTAGAGGTCTTAGGATCACGTGTGGAATCCTGTGTGGGCCCTTGCGGGTGTCAGGCGACTCAGCTGGCAAGGTAGCCGGGGCTCGAGTGGAGTGGAAGGGGTTTGTGCCCCAGATCAAGCCCGGGTAGCCTGCTTCCCTATGTACCGCAGTCTCAAGTTCCACGCGATTGGATTGGGGTAGGCGCTGTGTTCCACTCACCAGAGGTCTTAGGGTCCCGTGGGGAGTCCCGTGTGGGCCCTTGCGGGTGTTGGGCAAGACTCTGCTGTCAAGGTAGCCCGGGGCTCAAGTCACGAGTTGAGCGGAAGGGACTTGTGCCCCAGATCAGGCCCGGGTAGCCTGCTTCCCTATGTACCGCAGTCTCAAGTTCCGCGCGATTGGATTGGGGCAGGCACTGTGATCCACTCACCAGAGGTCTTAGGGTCCCGTGGGGAGTCCCGTGTGGACCCTTGCGGGTGTTGGGCAAGACTCTGCTGGCAAGGTAGCCCGGGGCTCGAGTCTCGAGTTGAGCGGAAGGGACTTGTGCCCCAGATCAGGCCCGGGTAGCCTGCTTCCCTATGTACCGCAGTCTCGAGTTCCGCGGGATTGGATTGGGGCAGGCACTGTGGTCCACTCACCAGAGGTCTTAGGGTCCCGTGGGGAGTCCCGTGTGGACCCTTGCGGGTGTTGGGCAAGACTCTGCTGGCAAGGTAGCCCGGGGCTCGAGTCTCGAGTCGAGCGGAAGGGACTTGTGCCCCAGATCAGGCCCGGGTAGCCTGCTTCCCTATGTACCGCAGTCTCAAGTTCCGCGCGATTGGATTGGGGCAGGCACTGTGGTCCACTCACCAGAGGTCTTAGGGTCCCGTGGGGAGTCCCGTGTGGGCCCTTGCGGGTGTTGGGCAAGACTCTGCTGGCAAGGTAGCCCGGGGCTCGAGTCTCGAGTCGAGCGGAAGGGACTTGTGCCCCAGATCAGGCCCGGGTAGCCTGCTTCCCTATGTACCGCAGTCTCAAGTTCCACGCGATTGGATTGGGGTAGGCGCTGTGTTCCACTCACCAGAGGTCTTAGGGTCCCGTGGGGAGTCCCGTGTGGGCCCTTGCGGGTGTTGGGCAAGACTCTGCTGTCAAGGTAGCCCGGGGCTCGAGTCACGAGTTGAGCGGAAGGGACTTGTGCCCCAGATCAGGCCCGGGTAGCCTGCTTCCCTATGTACCGCAGTCTCAAGTTCCGCGCGATTGGATTGGGGCAGGCACTGTGATCCACTCACCAGAGGTCTTAGGGTCCCGTGGGGAGTCCCGTGTGGACCCTTGCGGGTGTTGGGCAAGACTCTGCTGGCAAGGTAGCCCGGGGCTCGAGTCTCGAGTTGAGCGGAAGGGACTTGTGCCCCAGATCAGGCCCGGGTAGCCTGCTTCCCTATGTACCGCAGTCTCGAGTTCCGCGGGATTGGATTGGGGCAGGCACTGTGGTCCACTCACCAGAGGTCTTAGGGTCCCGTGGGGAGTCCCGTGTGGACCCTTGCGGGTGTTGGGCAAGACTCTGCTGGCAAGGTAGCCCGGGGCTCGAGTCTCGAGTCGAGCGGAAGGGACTTGTGCCCCAGATCAGGCCCGGGTAGCCTGCTTCCCTATGTACCGCAGTCTCGAGTTCCGCGCGATTGGATTGGGGCAGGCACTGTGATCCACTCACCAGAGGTCTTAGGGTCCCGTGGGGAGTCCTGTGTGGACCCTTGCGGGTGTTGGGCAAGACTCTGCTGGCAAGGTAGCCCGGGGCTCGAGTCACGAGTCGAGCGGAAGGGGAGTGTCCTCATTCTTGCTTCTGCATTTCCATTGCCCTCCACCAAATCTCTCAGAATCATGTGCACCAAGGTGTCTTTGACTCAACTCCTAGCATGATGGTTAATCTCAGTTGTCTACAGGATGAGATCTAGAGTCACCCAGGAGAGGACCTTCTTGGCATGGTTAATTGAGGTGGGAAGACCTACCCACTGTGGGCGTCATTATTCCCTATGTTTGAGATCCAGACTATATAAGAAGGAAGAAATGAGCTGAGCATATTCTGTTTCTCAACTCTGCTGTTCCTGCTGCCTGGCTGTGGATATGCTATGCACAGCCACCCCACCCATGCTCCTGCTCATACAACCTCCTCCCTGGAGAGATGGACTGGAACTGTGAGGAAAAATCTGTGAGAAATATCTTCCTTCTTCCTAACTTGCTTTTGTCGGGGTATTTTATCACAGCAACAGAAAAGTAACTGGGACCCAGAACATAACTTACTCAAGTCTCCTTACAGCCCTACCTCACACTGAATTCCAGAACCTTCTTTTTTGTCTGTCTGTCTGTTTGTTTGTTTGTTTGTTTGTTTTTCGAGACAGAGTTTCTCTGTATAGCTCTGGCTGTCCTCAAACTCAGAAATCCACCTGTTTCTGCCTCCCGAGTGCTGGGATTAAAGATGTGCGCCACCACACCCAGCCAGAACCTTCTTAACTCTCCACCCCATTCCACTCAACCCTTCCAGCTAAGGGTGAGGAACAGAAAATTAGAAAGCTGAAAAATAGAAGCAAGCAGATCACAGATGCTGCACCTCCCAAACCTGACTTTTCCTATCCTGATCTGAACTGCCCCTGTACAGAGTTCCCTCTCTACCCTGCCTCATCTGAGATTTGGTTCTTACAATCCCCACATTACTTGTATAGTAACCTCTTCTATTAGATCATCCCCAGCATCATTTTTGCAAATCCAATAATAGATCCCACCTTTAAATTTTAATTTCTCTTTTTTCTAGAAAGACTCCTATTATAAAAATAAGTAAGTAAGTAAGTAAGTAAGTAAGTAAGTAAATAAAGCCTCTCCTCAGCAATGCTTCTAGTGTACGCTCTCCTGTTCCCTACTCTCCCTGGCTGTTGTCACTCTATTGGTATTGATAGCTGCTCCTCCTCCCTATCTTAAAATCATGGCCTGGGCCCTGTACTCAGTCAACTTTTTGTTCAACCTCAGTCAGTCCTCTGTTCCTCTCCTCTGAGCATGCCTCCCACGTTCTACATTCTTCTCCACGTCCTCACTCAGCTGCTCAACTGGACTTCTTAAACTCGATTGAAAAATAGGTTATTAGCCAGCTGCAGTGATGCACACCTTTAATTCCCACACCCGGAAGGCAGAGGCAAGCAGGTCTCTGTGAGTTCCAGGCCAGCCTGGTCTACATGGTGTGTTCTAGGATAGCCAGAGCTACATAGTGAGATCCTGTCTCAAAAGAGAGAGAGAGAGAGAGAGAGAGAGAGAGAGAGAGAGAGAGAGAGAGAGAAAAGGAAAGAGGAAAGGAAAGGAAAAGAAAAGAAAAAGGAAAGGAAAAAGGAAAAGAAAGGAAAGGAGAAAGGAGAAAGAAAGGAGAAAGGAGAAAAAGGAGAAAGGAGAAAAAGGAGAAAGGAGAGAAAGGAGAAAAAGGAGAAAGGAGAAAAGGGAGAAAGGAGAAAAGGGAGAAAGGAGAAAAGGGAGAAAGGAGAAAAGGGAGAAAGGAGAAAAAGGAGAAAGGAGAAAAAGGAGAAAAAGGAGAAAGGAGAAAAGGGAGAAAGGAGAAAAAGGGAAAAGGAGAAAGGGAAAAGGAGAAAGGGAAAAGGAGAAAGGGAAAAGGAGAAAGGGAAAAGGAGAAAGGGAAAAGGAGAAAGGGAAAAGGAGAAAGGGAAAAGGAGAAAGGGAAAAGGAGAAAGGGAAAAGGAGAAAGGAAAGGAAAGGAAAGGAAAAAGGAAAGGAAAGGAAAAAGGAAAGGAAAGGAAAAAGAAAAAAGAAAAGGAAAGGAAAGGAAAGGAAAGAAAAGAAAAGAAAAGAAAAGAAAAGAAAAGAAAAGAAAAGAAAAGAAAAGAAAAGAAAAGAAAAGGAAAGAAATATAGAGTCTTTCTTCATCCCTCTGCCACTGGCCACAGGTATTCCTGCCGTAGAAGGGACCGTCATTAACTCCTCTGGTTATGAACCTTGACCTCCACCCACTCCCTGAACAACTCTCCCTTCAAAATATATATCAAACCTAACCACTTCTTTCCATCCCAAGCTGGACTTAAGTGTTTTCTACTTTATTAAACTGAGATTCCATAAATGCAATTTTTTTCTTTTTTCTCCTTTTCTAAAAAAACAAACAAACAAACAAATACAGGTATTCTCCAATGTGATCCAGGAACAATAAGAGAAGAACTTCAGATATTTAGACTGTTTTGCCACGAATGTCAAAGAGTGTTCCATGACCGCCTGATCAATAATGAAGACAAACACTACTTCCATCTCATTTTGACAGAAATGGCCAGTAAGTATCTTTATTTAGCTGGGTTTTCTTTTTAATGTTTTAAAAATCAGAGAAACAATTTGGTTTCCATAAAAGTGAACTGAAAATGAGTTTATGAATGTTAGGCATTCATAAGTAAAAATTTTGGTAAGTCAAATATATATAAATATTATGAAGATGAATTACTAAAATAAAGGTTTTATAGTCTTAATCAGGTATGAAATTAGAAGTAGAGACAGGAAAATGGACAAATGAGATTTTGTCTAATAGGAAGGCAGGATAACATGTTTCCTCTCTTACAAGGTATAGAGAGGGAGAGAGAATATTGATGAATGATATGACAACAGAAAGAAGTAGAAGGAGGAAGCAGTCTGAAATGACGTGGAAGGGAACAAGAGAAGATCATGGGCAAACAGAAAAACAAATATCACATGCCTTTTGTCATCGATGATCTAGGATGTGTGTGTGTGTGTGTGTGTGTGTGTGTGTAGTTATGAGCACACACGTATAATACATATGCCACACATACATGACATAGTGGAGAATCTAGGGGTAACTATATATAGTTATAGTTATAAGCAGACCCATGTGATATGTGTATGTATGCACATGCATTGGTATCATGGGGAATCTAGGTATATATACAGACCCATGGTTATATACATATGTCACACATATATGACATGGACACAGATAGGTTTAGTTAGGGGGCAGAGGCTTAGAAGGAAAGGGAGAAGGGAGACAAAGGAGGGAAAATAAAAACAAAAATAATGATCTACTTATATCAAAATGGCATTGTGAAACCCATTATTTTATGTGCTAACTAAAAAACATATTTTTATCTGGGTGTAGTAATTCATTTCCATAATCCTAGCACTCAGGAGGCTCCAGCAAGAGGATTGCATTAAGTTTGAGGCCAGCTTGGCTACAGCATGAGACTCTGTCTCAAAAAAGAAAATTATGCATTTAATTTTTTAAAAGATAAAAAGAAATGATGACAATCCCAAAATGTTTCTTTTTTATTGAATAGTTATTCAATATTTACTATTTACCCAAAAATTCTAATACTTACTAAATAATGAAATCTGGGAAATTTTCCACCCAACTAAAATGGTATGTTGTTGGCATGGCTGTCTCTCAGTTTTTATATCAACTGCAGACACGAATCTGTAGATCGCATTAGAATGCTACATCCAAGCTGATCCCCATGGTAAAGTTGCTTTTGTTTGTTAACAGACAAGCACTTTGGAATTGCAATTGACCTGGAATACTTTTTAAGCAAGCCCATCATATTTGGGGATTTCATTAAGGTGAGTGGTCTACTGCCTGGCTGTACTCAAAGGTATTTGCTGTTTTCTGAATCAGATTCATCCACGCTAGGATTTTGCATTTGTGAAGATTAATATCTAAGCCAAGTGTGGACAAGCTCCGGTCCCATGGGCCAAATCTGCTGCTGCCTAGTTCTTATGAATATGCTTTATCCTGACACAGCTCACTCTTTTGTATGCCTATACTCATGGACATACAGGCAGTACTGATTGGACTTCATAGTTTTAAAACTTAATCAACTAACTCTTTAAAAATCAGTCAACATGAATTAGGAGGGAGGATAGAGGGATGTCTTAGAGGCGTTAAGGAGAAGATGGATGTAATCTAAATATATTATATGCATGTTTGAAATTACCAACCAATTTTAAAAGGAAAGAAAGACTAGGCTAAGCACAACAACGTAAGTAAAAATAAATAAAGCAAAATAAATAAAGTAAAATAAATAAAGGGTTTGTTCTCACACAATTTACATTTGCTATGTGTTTTTAGTGTTAGTATTATCAAATAAAAGAATAAAGAAAGACCTGGAGAGATGGCTTAGTCAGTAAAGTGCTTGCCCATCAAGCATGAAGACATAGTTCTTAATTAGGATTTTACTTCTGTGAACCATGACCAAGGCAACTCTTATTAGGACAACATTTAATTGGGGCTGGCTTACAGGTTCACAGGTTCAGTCCATTATCATCAAAGCAAGAGCATGGCAGCATCCAAGGCAGGCATGACACAGGCAGAGCTGAGAGTTCTACATCTTCATCTGAAGGCCACTATGAGTCAACTGACTCCCACAGTGACATCCTCCGCCACACCTCCAAATAGTGCCACTCCCTGGGCTAAGTTACCACAACATAAGTTCGAATCCCCAGAACTCCATGTAAAAAGCCAGATGCAGTAGTGTACACATAGCTAGCACATTCCTAGCAATAGCAATATGAGAGGCAGAGAGTGGGGAATCCCTGGAAACTGTGCTGGCCTATTTTGCAAAGTTCTGGGCCAATAAGACAGAAATCGGAAAGCTTCCGAGGACAAACATAATCCAAAGTTGTCCTCTGACTTCCACAATAGAATATCCACAACTTCACACACACACACACACACACACACACACACACACACGGGAGAAAGAAAGAGAGTGCAAAGTTTAGCAGATAAACCAGACCTGGGGGATGGCCAGGTGGTAGAGCATTTGCCTAGGATGAGTTCGTACAAGAACTCTCTTTGCTTTGTCCAGATTTATTTTAGCAGAAGTGCCTCCCAGCCATTGCTACAGCAAAGAAAAGGCATCCTCAATCGGGCCAACCAAGGCGCTCGGTTCCTTTTGTTTTACACCTGATTTTTATTCTCAACAGTATGTTTAACTCTCGGCTGGCTGCTGTTGTCAAAACAGAACAAAACCTACATGTAGTCCCAAAACGATCATTCACGGTGCTCACAATTGGCCCTGTGGATTTTCAGTTAGTTTTTTGAATGGCAACAGCCTGAGTATGAAACCAGAACACACACACACAAATTAAATAATTTCAAACTCCTTTCTGCATGAATTTTATTGCAAAAATCATTGTCGTTACAACCTAGCACTGGAAAAGGTGAAGTGAAATAATTTTCCAGATTGTCTGTGTGTGTCATATGTCTATATAAGGCAATTGACCCAACTTGGTGTGTTCTCACAAATCGCCTTACAGTTTGGAGCAGAGAAGTCTGACCGCATCTACGATGATTTACCCGACATGGAGAAAATCGAGAATGTTCTGCAGGACTATCTCGATGACTATAACCTCACAAACCCTAAGGAAGTCAAGCTGGTGTTCTTCCAGGATGCCATAGAGCACGTGTCCAGGTACAGTGCCACAGGCTCCCACACATACTTGATCTAATCTATTCTTCAGTAAAAGATAAACCTTTAGATGCATTAGGAGACGAGTTAAAGGCCCATAGAAATAAGCAATGTGAACTAAAAGATACTTTATAAGATTTTTTTAAAGATTTTGTTTATTTACCTTGTTTGTGTGTGTGTGTGTGTGTGTGTGTGTGTGTGTATGCTACCTGAGGTAGCCAGAAAAGGATGCTAGATTCCCTGGAGCTGGAGATACAAGCAGTTTTGAACTGCCCAATGTGGGTGCTAGAACAAAACCCAGGTCCTCTGGGAGAGCATGCTCATAATTACTGAGCCATCTCTCTAGCCCCCAAATAAATATATTTCTATATGCCTAAAATAGATACAAAATGAATTTTCTATGGAATCCCATAGGTCATTATTGCAAAATATCAAAATACTAGACATACCTATGTGTATGATGTGTTGTCTACATATATCTATGTGCACCATGTGCATATCTGATACCTTCGGTGGTGAAAAGAGGGGGTTGGAGCCCCCGGAATTGTTATAAACCACCATGAGGGTGCTAGGAACAAACCCTGAGTTCTCTGCAAGGGCAACAAGTGTTCTTAACCACTAAGCTATTTCTCTACATCCTGTGATTACAAAGCATTAATCAATTTTGTTTGTTTTTATTCTGGTTATAAATAGTATCTGAAGCGGTCTAAAGGATATATTGGGCTAATTACAAGGTACACGTGTGCCTACAAAGAAAACTCAAGGTTATAGTAAATATTGTTGAACCCTGATGATAGATCTAGCTGCTTAAAAGTGTGACTCCTGCCCACTTAGGGCCCCCTTAGAGGGACATTCCTCATATGTGGGCACTGAGCCTGAATATCTTCAGTACTTGAGACACACACCACTTTATAGAGTAGTTCATGTCCTTCTAGACCATTCTTAGTATTTAAATAACCTTTCCAGGTGAGCCTCATTTGTGACTTCTGGTGTCAGGTCCCTCCTAGGGAGCAGAAGCAATAATGGGACTCAGTGAGCATGGAAAGCCTTGATACATGGCATCATGTAATGGTCATGATCCCTTCTTAGCTCTGTGCCCCAAGCTCTTTGTGAATTTGGCTCAGAGAATGTTCTTCTAGGCTGTTTAGACACACATCGACTGGCTTTAGTTCACCATTGTCTTTCAATGGTTATAGGCTGCTCTCTTGGGGTGCTTCTCGTAGTTTCATCAGATAGTACCTGGAGTACCTGGCACATCTCTGTCCACAGATACTCTCTCCACGAGACTCTCTGTGACCGCAGTTGGGGTGTTTGGGCTTCACCAAATCACAGCCCTGGCACCAACAACAAGAAGAGAGGTCAAGTGGCCATATAACTTAGCAATTCCATCATATCTATTCTTTCTGTCAAAGCAGCCACACAGACACATCCAGACTCATACAAGGAGAACAGTGCTCTAGCCTTTGATGGGATCATAGAACAAATTGGACCAGAAACAATACTGCATTGACTTACAGACAATGCCATGGAAATATCAGGCACACTCTCCCATTCTTACTCATGAATGGCAGGCTTAGGAATCATATTCAGACCTTTGACTCTAATTCCACTGCAGGTCTCCCAAACCAGAACAGACCCAGTTTTTCATAAAAGCTCCATAAATTATTCTTTAAAATTATTCTCATGCTTCTCTTAGCTTTATCCTTACCAAGCATAGCTCTCCTGGATCGTGCCAGGAGTACAATGGTTGAAACCCCAGCACTTGGGAGAGTGAGGCAGGATTGCTACAAGTTTGAGACTATCCTGGGCTATTATACCAAGACTTGTCTCAGATCCCTCTCCACTAAAAATGTATCCAGCCTTCAATATGTTTAGCTTCATAAATTTCTAATACTGTACTTTAAAAATGATACCCATATATGGTGACATCTTTAAAAATCATTTTGAAATATTAGTGTGAGTGGGATGTCCCTTGATCTACAACTATAGCAAAAATTTAACAGCTTTGAGGGTCTATATTCATTTTGGCCACATTTTAGTGCTGGCTCTTGTTCAGACTGACAACCCCAAGGATTTTTTTCACATAAATAAAGTCTCCCATGGGTCCTACATTTCTGCTCTTAACTCAAATTTAAGAAGTCATGTTTGTCACAGCTTGCATTATAGGATGACCGTTTATATGTCACTGGGTTATCAAGATACTGCTTGGTCCCCATCTGTTCTTTTACTGACATACCCACATGCTATATCTGAACAACTTTCATTCCCATAGAGAAACCTTATTTAAAGCACTGGTGATAATAATTTTTTAAAGAAATTATTTGTACCCTTTCTATTTTGTTTTTAAAAGTTTGTCAACACCATCACTCCCTGGGGAGGTCTTGTGACCACCGATACTCAGATGTGAACTGCAGGGTGTTAATCCCTATCATACATTCCTCCCACCTTCTTGGACCTTTTTTTCTAATTTTTTAAAAAAATTTCTTCTTTCTTCTTCTGTATATGTTCATCCTCATTTAGGATAGTTTTACAGATTGTCACTGATCCACAATGACATTTTTCTCTCCCTCAATCTCTCACCATTGTCTTATTAAATGACACCTTAAGGCCTGTTGTGTGGCCATCTCATGTTGATTCATTTTCATGGAGGAAATCTCTTATTCCTGCTTTAGATGCTCATGAAATTTTTAAGTTGTGTCAAAAATTTAGATCTCAGAAATAGAAGTATATGTGATTCCAACCCTTAAACGTGTGTGTGTGTGTGTGTGTGTGTGGTGTAGGTCATAGGACAACTTACAAAAATCAGTTATTTCCTGAAAAGTAACTTCTATTTGTCAGATGTAATTGTCATCTTGGAGGCTTATTGTTGAATAAGCTCATCCTTTCTAGCTCTTTCTGAACTCTGGCTGGCTGGTGCAACTCAGTTGTTCTGGCTCAAACATCTCTCCAAGATGACTGGTTCAATCTGGCTTCTCTGCTTCTCACTGAATTGCTCTGCTTGGCCTCAAACTAACTCTGACAATTTGTTTTAATCTTATGGCTCCTTCTTATTCTCTGGCTTCAATGGCCTCTGCTGACCTACACTGCATGAACTGCACTGACTGAACTGATTCAATTGAACTGACTTGAATCAACTGAACTCCACTCTGAACTCACTCAACTGGCTCAATTCTGATGCACTGAACTCAACTGCCAAACTGATCTCTCTCCCTGTGATGCTCTTGAGAGTGGGGCATATTCTATCTCTGACTCATTATGTCATATCTTTCTCTGACTCATCACTTTGTCTGCCCCTCAATTAGAAGTCATCATTTGGGATTAAAGGATTCCAGACAGAGGCATTAAAAGTGTGTAGTAAGGCCATATCTGTATTCAAGCTGGATTACAAAGACCTAGAAAGTCTTTGGATATTATCAGAGCAGCCATGTTGTTGGATTAAAATATTGCTACACTTTCCTTCTACAGTGTAGGTCCTGGGGATTGAACTCAGGTCTTCAGGCTTGGCAGCAAGTGCCCGTAAGCCATTGAGGCCAGCCTTTCTTGTTCCTCCCTCTATAGTTGCTTTCATGTGGCCTCTAAAATTGTATTTGCTTCCCATGGCTTATCCTCCTTTGCTTCCGTGCTCTTTCTCTTCCTCATCCTTCCCCCCCCCCCCCGCCCCACATTCTGAGCATTCTTTGAACATGTCTTCTACCTCACCTGCTTCAATTCCCATGATACCCTATGTGAGACAGCTGATCTTTGCAGGTTAGTGGTCACATTTATCCATATCTCTCTAAATTTTTTTTCCTGAACTCAAATTCTATGTTCTCCTTCTTGAGTGTCCAGTCTAATATTATGACTACTGCACTGTTTTAAGTCCTCACTAAAATGAATCAGCAAGTGTCTTACTTACTGTTGAATTGTTTTGAAGACACATCATGACCAAAGCAACTTATAAAAGAAAGTGATTAGTGAGGGTTTACTGTTTCAGAGGGTTAGAGTCCATGACCCTCATGGTGGGGAGAATGGGAGCAGACAGGCATGGTGCTGAAGTGGTGGCTGAGAGATTGTAGATGACCCACAGACACAAGGGAGTGGAAATGGTGTGGATTTTGAAGCCTCAAATCCTGAGCCCAGTGACATGCCTCTTCCAGCAAGGCCACACCTAGTTTTTTCCAAATAGTCCTACCAATTATTCAAATATATGAGCTCATGTATTCAAATACATATGAGCCTATGGAAGCTATTCATACTCAACTCACCACAAGTTTCTAAAATACTGTTGCTCTCATATAGTGACTGGCCCAACTGACCCCCAACCCCAGCCCCCTTCAGAACCACTGTGCCTTTTTCTACATCTGGTGGTTTTTGTGCACACTTGCCCTTCTAGGTGGAGATTTGGGCTATACCAGTATATAAATTTGTGTCCGAGATCAGTCAGGGTCCCTGTCAAAACCCTTCACACTTAAACAAAACAAAACAAAACAAAACAAAACAAAACAAAGCAAAACAAAACAAAGAAAGAAAGAAAGAAAGAAAGAAAGAAAGAAAGAGAAATCTTTTATTTTAAATTTGCACACCTAAGGCAGAAAGCTTCCAGCCCATGGTGAAGCAGGGGAGAGATGGAGAAAAAAGCCAATAATAACATTCACCCAGCCATGATTTGCCTGAGATAGACTGCTTCTCCCTTGCAATATCCTGCTCTGCTGGCCACAGCCATCCCACTGAGAGCCCTGAGGTCCTCTCAGCTACAGTGACACGCCCGTGAACCTGAACTCAATCTTCCTCCCTTTGCTTCCTGCAGAATTGCACGGATGATCCGCCAGGAAAGGGGCAACGCGCTGCTGGTTGGTGTAGGAGGCACGGGAAAGCAGTCCCTCACGAGACTTGCAGCTCATATATGTGGTTACAAGTGTATGCAGATCGAACTTAGCCGAGGGTATAATTATGACAATTTCCACGAAGACCTGAGGAAATTGTACAAGATGGCTGGTGTGGAAGACAAAGATATGGTTTTCCTTTTCACAGACACCCAGGTACATAAACAGTGAGCACATGGGGCTGCAATCCACTGTGAGCACCAGGGGTTAAAATCTACTTTGAGCACATAAAATGCACTGTGAACACATGGGGTTGCAATCCACTGTGTTTTGAGGGTGGGTAAATTATAGAAGATCACTGTCTCCACTAACATATTCCCTATACCTTATAAAAGATCTTTATGGCCCAGTATTTTTATTTTTTACCAAGTTTCTCCCTTTTAATTCAAAGTATTTGTGGTCAGAATTTAAAGAGAGCTATTCTTTGGGGAAAGGCATAGATAGTAGAAGGTTATTGTCCTGGTTCCATTTCTGTTGCTGTAATCAAGCAGCCTGAGCAAATGCAGCTTAGGGGAGAAGGTTTACTTTGCCTTGCAGTTTCTGGTTACAGTCCATCATAGCGCAGAAGTCACAGGGGCAGGACCTTGGAAGAGCTGGGCACATCACACCCACAGTGAACAACCAAAGGAAGTGAATTCAAGATTGTTCACTTTCTTGCTTGAACTCTGATCACACTTACACAGTTCAGGACTCACTGCTAGAGAATGGTGCTGCCTACAGCGGGCTGGGCCACCCACATCAATTAATTAACATGACAATTCCCAACATGCCCATAAGCCAAGCCACTGGAAGCAATCTCTCACCTGGACTCTCTTCCCAGTTGATTCTAGGCTGTGTCAAATTGACAGTTAAAGCTGAGCACCACAGTAATAAACTCTATTTGGAAGTATATATAGAAACTCTCTATGTAAAAATTACTGCATCCAAGACTAAGAGCTAAATTTCAGGTCAAATTAACTCTAGAACTCAGTAGTATTCAGTGGCCAATATGAGAGATTTTAAACTCTGTAGCAGGAGGCTTTCATACACACATACATGCACGCATGCATGCACACACACACCATTAAAAAAAACTTTACTTTTTAAATTATGATATGGCATTGGCAGAGTGTGGGGAAAAGTCTGCTACTCAGCAGGTAAAAGGAACCTGGGATTGATCCCCAGGCCTCACATGGTAGGAGAGGCAGGCACCCTGAAAGTTATCCTCTGACCTCCATGCGCATGCGCACACACACACACATGAATACATTAAAATTTAGTAAAAATGTTAAATCTCTATCTAGAAGCAATAATCTGAATATAAATACATTTGTTCTGAGGGAAAATCTGCAGAGTGATGAGTAGCAAAAGACTTAGCATAAACAAGACAATAAATACTTGTAATACTTTCACTAATTATGAGAGAAGAAGCCCATTTCATAATGTACAAATTACCTATTCAAATCTAAAAGAAAATCTCAAGAAGGCCTAAGAAAGTCTAAACAGACTCTTTTTTAACAGAAATTGTATATTTTATTCTTTGAGAATTGCATCTGCTTACATTGTCCTCCAAATCCCCCAGGACCTCTGTCACATGTGCCCCCCCCCACTTCATGTCCTCCTCTTGTCGCTTATTATAACCCACCGAGTACGTTTAGTGTCTCCCATGTGTGCACGATGTAGGGCCATCTACTGAATCATGTGCAACCTACTAGGGGCTATCCTCTTGGAAAAAGCTGACTCACCCAATCTCATGGGCCATCAAATATCAGTAGCTTCATAGCAAGGGTATGGCTTCATGGGCCCCCTCCCTATCCATGCTGGAACATTGACTGGCGAGAACACATGCAGGACTTGTGCAGATAGCCAAAGCTGCTGTGTGAGTCATGAATACAAAGCCACATCATCTCTGGAAGACAGTTTTATAGTAGTCCCCCCACCCCAGACAGAAGTCAATGTGACTAAATTCACCCTTGCTTCAAAAAACCAAAGATAGGACAACTGAATTCTCCAAAAGGAAGCACTTATAAAACCCAAACTAACAAAAGGAAAGGTTAAACATTACTAAAGTCATACTTGACCTAAATGAGAAGTAGTTGATATTTACGCACTTTGTTAATCTCACTCCTGGGAATTTGGTCGGTGAAAATAATTTGCTCCCAGCTGAGAAGCAAAGCTTTAGACCTAAAGATGGATTGGTAGTAGAAACTAAATTGCCAACCATTTATGCTCATGGAAACTCAAGGCACTTTGTCTACAAGGAATGTTGTTTTCCCACAAGATGAACATTCTACAGAAGTGTGGCTTAATATTCATAGTAAAATCATCACTGAATGGAGCAGACTATAAGATACTTGTACAAATGATTTTGATGGGTAAAATGATGTGTTAGTAAGTTTTAACTGTTAAATTGACACACTCTAGTATCACCTGAAAAAGAGTGTTTCAATCAAGCAATTCTCTAGAACTGATTTTCCTGTGAGCACATCTGTTAGGGACTCTCTTGATTGTTAATTGCTGTGAAAAGACCCAACCCACTGTGGGCAGCACCATTCCCTAGGCAGAGGGTCTCAAACAGTAGGCAAGATTGAGGAAGCCATCTGAGCATGAGCAAACAAGCAGCAAAGATAAGGTTATTTCTCTCTGCTTTTGACTGCAGACGTTATGTAACTAGCTGCTTTGAGTTCCTGCCTTGACTGCAACCTGGAATTGTACTTCAAATAAGCCCTTTTTTTCCCCAATGTCACTTTGGTTCAGGGTGTTTTATCACAGCATGAGCAGTGAAGGGGAAGAAACAAAAGAAGATGGAAACTCAATAAAGTCCCTGTGTTAGGACTTAGGATGCTGTTTACTATTTAAGTATCTTTTAAAGGTAGAACCGGTACCTGTAAGTTTTGGAATGAATACTCGATAACTTCATATAATGACTATAGCATGGTAGATTTATGATGGCCACTTTGCTTTTCCAATAGATCGTCGTCGAAGAGTTCCTTGAAGACATAAACAACATTCTGAATTCTGGTGAAGTGCCTAATTTATTTGAGAAGGACGAGTTGGAGCACGTTTTAGCAGCCACCCGACCAAAAGCAAAGGAAGTTGGAATCTCTGAGGGGAACAGAGATGAGGTAGCACATCCCAGAATTATTATACAACTTTCTAAGCAAAGATGGCCTTAGCCCTTTTGTTCAGTTAGGGTAGATTTTTTTACATGTTTGGGTTTTTTTTTTTTTTGTTTATTTTAATTCTATTTATTTTATTTTCTGTGTTTAAAGTGTTTGTTCACTATACTTTCAGAAATACCCATGGATACAGAAATCAGAAATCCCATTGCCTACGCAGAGATTACAGTCATAGCCAGATCCCCTTCTTTGAGCCTGTACTTGTTAGATACATCTACAGTCTCTCACCTGAGAAAGGCTACAGGTGCAAGCCCAATGCTTTTTATACTCTCGATTAGCAGCAAGGTCCTACACGATGAAAACAGAAATATGCTCTATTCTCTCTCTCTCTCTCTCTCCCTCCCTCTCTCTCTCTCTCTCTCTCTCTCTCTCTCTCTCTCTCTCTCACATACACACACACACACACACACACACACACACACACACACACACTATAGCTGATATCCGCCTTCATTTCTCCAGCTTTCCTTCCCTCTGCACCTCCTTCCACTTTCAAGGCTATTATTATGGGATAGTTAATGTGTCCCCTGTGAGAACTGTCCTGGGCCAGAGATGATAATGAGTACAGTCAGCAAGTCTACTGCAGCAACTACCTTATGCCAGAGGGGCCCTCATTAGAGAGGTGCAAAACCTCAGGAGGCCAAAGAACGAGAAGCAGCCCGACTCCTCGGAACGAATGTGCAATGCACACTGTTCAGTGCAATAATCCATTCCATTCCTGTTCCGTGGAAATAATCTGACCAGAAGTAATTTTAGAAAGGAAAGGATTTATTTGGCTGACAATTCCTGATTACAGTCCCTGATAGCAGGGCAGTCAGGGCAGGAACTGAAGCAGGCCATCTCACTTCACAGTCAAGAGCAGACAGAAAACAAAAACAACCCGGCTGCCTGCATATATCTGCTCTTCTCTCACAGACAGTTTAGTGTCCAGTCCATGGAATGGTGCCTCCCACCATGGGCTGGGTCTTCCTACATCAAAGAACAATCAAGACAATCCCCCACAGCCACGCCCACAGACAGCCACGCCCACAGACAGCCACGCCCACAGACAGCCACGCCCACAGACAGCCACGCCCACGGACAGCCACACCTGATGTGGATAATCCTTCGCTGAGGCTCTTTTCCAGGTTATTCCAGGTTATGTCAAGTTGATTACTAAAAGCAACCATCACATACATTGTGGGAATTAAAAGGCAAGGGAGCCCAAGCCTTTACTGTGCCATTCCTGTTATACCAGTGAGCCAGCCGGTGGCCAACCACTGTGCCCCTGATAACAGCCACCAGCCACAAAGCAATGTATCCTCCTCCTTGGCAGGAATGTCGGAAGTAAGGTGTAATATCCAAAACTTAACTCTCCAGAGCCACCATTCTTTCAGGCTTCTCAGCTACAAAGATAAATGCCAAGGGCCTGCCCCTTACTCCTGACTGCTCTCTATCCTAAAACAAAACCAATGAAGGTCTCTCTCTCTCTCCACTTAAGAGGTCTCCTCAAAGTCATATACAGTGCTCAGATTGCAGCGAAAACTGCAAAATGTCTTTTCCTTTCTTCGAGACTGACTGCAGGGTCTCACACATGGTAGATAAGCCATCCATCACTTATCTCCAGCACTCCACTTTTATTGTTTGAGACAAGATTTCAGTAAATCTCCCAGTGTAGCCTTGAACTTACTCTGTAGTTCAGGGTAGCCCTAAACCTTCATCCTCCTGCCTCTGCCTCCTAGGTAACTGGAATTACAGAACCGTACCACCATCAGGTCTGCCTCTAGCTGTCCTTTATAGTACTTTCAGATTGCATGAGTGTCTTCATTACTTTCTTGTTGCTCTAATAAAAATTACCTAACACAAGTAACTTAAAGATGAAAGAGTTTACTCCAGATCCTAGTTCGGGGTACTGCCCATTAAGGGTACAACCCATCATGGCAGGGTAGCCATAGTACCAAGAGCTTGAAGCAATTGCACACAAAGCATCCACAGTTGGAAAGCAGGGAAATGATTGTGTGCATGTCAATGCCCAGCTCCTCTCTCCACTTTCTAAAGTCCAGACTTCCCTGCCCAGGACACAGTGCCACCCAGAGTTAAAACAGGTCTTCCCACATCAAGTAATGTGACCAAGACCAATGTGAGTCTAGATTTTGTCAACTGCACTGACTGTAGGTGTTTGCAATTCATCTAGCTGTGCTCATTTTATTTCCTGGTTGCATCCTCACTGTGTCCCATGCACTCTCCCTCTTATTTTCAACTGAAAACTGATCTTTGTTGTCAGGTGTTTCAATATTTCATCAGCAGAGTACGACAGAAGCTGCACATAGTTCTCTGCATGAGCCCGGTTGGCGAGGCCTTCAGGTCCCGATGCCGGATGTTTCCCTCCCTGGTAAACTGCTGCACCATTGACTGGTTTGTCCAGGTCAGTGACAGCCCAGGATACCCTCTGGGAGAAGACAGATTTGCTTGTTTTGGGGGGGGCTACCCCACGGAACATAGCTCACGATCCTTATGTTAGCTGTAAAGACTTCTAGGGAATTACTCAGACACAGGATGATGTTGATGGTCACGGAACACAGAGAAAACACAATTTGTAAAGGGAGGGAAAGCCGCTGACACTGAAGTCATTGTGATCCCGACAAGAGCTGTCACAGTGCATGGCCAGGGAGAGAGGTGAAAAGAGGCAGAGCCAGAGATAGCCCAGCAGTTAAGAGCACCGACTATTCTTCTAGATGACCCGGGTCTGATTCCCAGCACCCACATGGTTGCTACAAGTTGTCAGTATTACCAGTTCCAGAAGATCTAACTACCTCTTCTGGCCCCCAAGGGCATCGCACATGTGTGGTGCCCAGACAAATGTATATGCAAAATAGCAATACACATAAAATAAAAATAAATAAATCCTACCAGAAGAGGGTATCAGAGCCAGTGAGTGTAAGCAACAATCTCAAAAAGTTTTCTCCAAGCAAACAGAAAGACAAGGACTAGAGAGGTACAGCGAAGCCAAGAAAGTCCTGTCTTTCATCATTTATTACATCATGTGTTAGGGGGAGGAGCCACGACACGACACTTACACGCAGATCAGATGTCATCTTGTTGGAGTCAGTTCTCTCCTTCCACCACGTGAGTCTGGCAGCCAGGTTGTCAGGCTTGGCAGCGCAGCCCTTACCTGCTGAACCATCTTGCTGGTCCAGAACTACTTTTGAACACTGATTTTAAACTCTGGGTGTGTTGATAAAAATGATCCAGGAAGAGATTCAACACAACATTAAGCCTCGTGGAACCAACGTCACTGAATAGCAGTGAAGTATAGGGTGTAATTGTCACTGAAGGAGCATTACGCTCGTGACAAGCGGGGAGTGCTGAGAGGAAAAGGTACAGATGGGAAGATACCGGGGTGGGGTGAAGAGCTCACTGAAGTCTCCTTTGCTTCTCATCTTTCCGTTCATGTAGCAAGCAAAGGCATCCACTGAAAGTAGCGAAATGGGCAAACAGAAGTCTAGGGAATAGAATACAAAGCATGAAACTGATGTGTTAGGAAAGGAGCTTGTCAGAGATGCTCTCGGGGGCTAGTTTTCATGAACTGAAGGTGGAGTGAGCCAAGCATGGTGCTTGTAATCTCAGCACCCAGGAGGCTAAAAACAGAAGGATTGCTCCTCATTCAAAACCAACCTGGGCCCCAGTGTGAAAGACCCTCGCTCAAAAACCAAGCAACCCTCAGGAAGATGAGAGGGAGGACTGGGAGTTTCTTCTCCAGCTATGCTCAGCTGCCCAGCAGCAGCACAGAGTAACTAAGGGTCACATTTGACCAAGGATCAGGGGAGCTTCAAACAAGAGAAGTCGGAAGGTCAAGGTCTAGACCCGACCTCGACCTCGCTGCCGCATCACAGGGAAGTTTAGAGGTCCTTGTGACTTGCATCATTCTATGCATAGAATTGCTTCTAATCAGCCCATGTTTATCAGCAACTTCTCTGTGCTTGACACTGCTTGGGGGTGGGGGGTGGGGCAAAATGGTCAGCAAATGCAGACCTGGGTCCCCTGGAATAAGGTTTGGTTCATGAGACTCCCAAAGCAGGAGGAGGAGTTAACCAGATGAAAGGAAGAGCCAGCCGAAGAAGTCCTAGACAAATACTGTTTCTCAATTGTTGAACGATGTGTTGTAAAAAGTGACCTGCAGAATGGTTTTTTCAGATTGCCTTTTTATTTACAGTGGCCCAGGGAAGCGCTCCTGTCTGTATCAAAGTCATTCTTCTCATCTGTCGACACTGGAAACGATGATCTAAGAGAAAAGCTTTCCCTCATGTGTGTGAACGTGCACCTGAGCGTCTCCCACATGGCGGAGCGTTACTACAACGAACTGCGCAGGCGCTACTACACCACGCCCACCTCCTACCTGGAGCTCATCAATCTCTACCTGACCATGCTCACTGAGAAAAGGAAGCAGTTAGTTTCAGTACGTTCATCTATACACCCGTCTTACCCGAAATGCTAAGCATTCTCTCTACCACTGCGCTACATCTCCCTCTATCTAAAGAGCCATCTTCAAACCAAAGTCACAACCTGTTATGGCACCCAAAACAGGGTTTTGTGTTGCTGCTAGGGCCTCTCCATTCCTGAATATTTATATTTTCCTTCTTTCATTTATGTGTTGTTGGTCCAACAGAATGAGAACAGCACAATAGCACAGGAGTTGAGCAGAGACCTCCCCATCTCTGTAGGGTTTAACACCGACGAAACTTATCTGAAGAGCCACAGAGATGGGTTCTGAATGCTCTAACATGTGCTGCCGGTCAGCACCAAGACCAAGTGCTTCACTGTCACACACTCTTCATGCCACCCGAGCTCTGCCACTTCCATCACACACAATCTTGAGCCTGTTATGAAAGGTCTGTAAGCTTAAATAGAAGGTAACCCTAAACTGGAAAAGATACACGTCTTCAGCTCCAGCACTTGAACTATGGACCACGCAGATCAGAAGTTCAAGGCCATCCTCAGCCTTAGTACCCTTGAAGGCAAACCTGTGCTAGATGAGATCTCATACGAACAAAAATTAAATACTTTTTTTAAATTAGAAAATAAACTTTAGAAATACTTATAATTCCTCCTTGGATTGTTGTAAAATGTAAATAGGATTCTGTGACAGTTAAAATGAAACAAATACATAATACACAGTGTTCATGAAGTACTTATACTTTGGCCTGACATGTGAGCTGCCCAGAAACAGTGCCAATTAACAGGATCCAAAATTGCAACATTTTAGACAGAGTGCAAGTGGAAGCCTTTGCTACTCAGATATTTAAAACATCTTTCCCAGGTCCTAGTTTTGTAAAGGCGTGACTTGTAAGGAGTCCAACACTCACCTTTGACTTCTGCCTATTTGAAAAGATCTTTTTGACACACCTTCAAAGTAGTGTCTCCTCTTCCATCAAAAGAAATCCCTGTACTGTGTACCACCTCTGCGGTCCTAGATGTGGGTTTTCACCCCTGGAAAATGTTTAATCCCCTTCCCTCAGTGAGCCAAATGGTTCGGGGACACCCCACAGTTATAGCCGGAGGGATCAGATCCTAACACATGGTAAATAAGGAGGCCAGTTCCTAGCCTTGTGCTACCTACAAAGGTTTCCCTACTTGTAGTAGTTTACAACTTGAAGTGTTACAGATTGGCATGATGATTCTGTAGGAATAAAATTTAATGTATAAATAATGAATAATGGCAATCCTCAGTTCATAACACTGTTGTGATTTTTGTTGTTGTTGTTGTTGTTGTTGTCATTTAGGCACGAGATCGTGTAAAGAATGGTCTCACCAAGCTACTAGAAACAAATGTACTAGTAGATAAAATGAAATTAGACCTTTCGGCTTTAGAACCTGTGCTACTACAGAAATCACAAGATGTTGAAGCCCTGATGGAAAAACTAGTGGTGGACCAAGAAAGTGCTGATCAGGTATACAGTGGTATGGGAATAGTCATATGGGCCAGAAGGCTTCAACTGGAACCTCATGGATTGCACAGAATAAGTGTATGACCAAATATCTGTCAGGAAGTGACTTAAGAGAGGAAGGGTTTGTTTGCACAAACAGGTGGAGGGGGTATAGTCCATCCTGGCTTCAGTAATGTGAGGCAGTTGATCACAGTGTATTTACAATCAAGAAGCAGAGATCCATGAATACCGGTGTTCTGTGGGCTTTCTCCATTTTATTCAGTCTTAAGACCCCACAGCCCATAGGCAGTTGCAACCCATATTCAGGGTGGGTCTTATCTGCTCAGTTAAATCTTTTTGGAAACAACTTTATAGACACACTCAGAGTTGTGAGTGTGTCAAGTTGACAATCAAGATTAATCCACAGTAAGTGATCATTTTGTTATGTGTGTCATTAAAATAGATACCAGAATCAGTAATGCTATTTTTCTAGAAATTCAGTAATATTTGAAGTCGTAAACAATATCACTTGATCAAATCAGGATGGTTCTCCACCACCGAGTTGATACCACTCAGTAGCCAGAACTGAGAGTCATGAAGAAAGCAATATCTGAAATTATAAAATGGCTCCTCCTCCTAAGAAGAAACTATTGAGTTTATCACAGACATGAGATAGACAAACAGCAAAGAGGATGCAACTCCCACTCACCATGGATCTAACACAAAGGGAAAATGCACTTCATTATCCTGGCTCTTCAGATGCAAGTCAGATGTCTTGTATGTTTGGATTTTGGGATTTTTGTAGATTTTGTAATGTCTGCACACATAGGAGATATACAACACCAGACTCAAGTCTAAGCACAAGTTCATTTATATATGGTATATAAACATCTTATAGTAACTTGGTACAATCGTTTTTTTTTTTTTTTTAGCTGCCTGCACTTGACTGTGGTTGTCACATAAGATCACATGTGAAATTATCTGCTTGTGGCAGTGTTTGGTGAAACATTTAGTTTCAGATTCAGATTTTCCTTACTAAGGATGCTCCTGAGGGTCTATAGCTGCACCACCCTGAATGTGCCCAGTCTTGTCTGATCTTGGAAGCTAAGCAGAGTTGGGCCTGGTTAGTACTTTGATGGGAGACAAGGATGCTCAGCCTTAATGAGACCTCTTAAGCAACCTTGATTCTGTGGTTAGGTCCGTAATGTTGTGCAAGAAGATGAAGCAATAGCAAAGGTGAAAGCTGAAGAGACTCAAGCGATCGCTGATGATGCCCAGAGAGACCTGGAGGAGGCACTCCCCGCCCTCGAAGCTGCCAATAAAGCACTGGATTCCTTAGACAAAGCAGATATCTCTGAAATCAGAGTCTTCACAAAGCCCCCCGACTTGGTCATGACTGTGATGGAAGCCATCTCCATCCTCTTAAATGCCAAGTGAGTCACTGGATGCCTGGTGAGATTTCCCTTTCACCAGTTTTCTCCTTTCTCATATTTCCCTAATATGTATATTCATTCTGTTCTCCGACCACCTCTCTTTGGTTTGATTGGTCCATTCAACAAACGTATCCAACAAGTGTTTTATTCAGTGAATATTTTATGACAGATAGTGGAAGATATAAAACTATTGGCTATAGAATACAGGCAATTTGAGGGACAAAGAAATGTGAACCTTGGAAAAGCTTGGAGAACTACTATTTTCATGGAGAGGGAACTGGGCAGACAGGCAGTAATTTCATCATGAAGGATCATTGTGTGTATGCCAAGCACATTTCTTCTGAAATCTAGTTTTCAGATTTTCAACAATACAATCTTTTTTAATTTTTTCATGTACATCTATATTTCATATAGATATATATTCATGTATCTATTATATATACATAATATTAATTAAATAGCATATATGTGTCATATTGTTTGATCAACAGTTCCCTCTCCCTCTTTTCCTCCAAGTCCTTCCTCCCTCATCCACATTTCCTCCCTTTCTCTTCAGAAAAGCAGAGGCCTCCCATGGGTAGCAACCAGCCTTGGCATATCAAGTTGCAGAGAGACTAGGCACATCTAGAAGGCATTTTTTAAGACATCCTAGCAAGAGAATTAAAAGGTCAAAGTTAAGGCAAAGGATAAAATACAAGAATTAACAGTGTTTTTTAAATTAAAACTCTAGTTTTCATGCTGGAGAGATGACTCAAAAGTTAAGAGCACCTGCTGCTCTTCCAGGGGACTCCAGATCGGTTCCCAGCACACACACCAGCTGGGTCACACACTTCTGTAGTCCGGGTTCCAGGGGATCCCGTATATCTTTTGGCCTTCACAGCCAACTCTCTCTCTCTCTCCCTCTCTCTCTCTCTCTCTCTCTCTCTCTCTCTCTCTCACACACACACACACACACACACACACACAATCCCACAAACAGACACAAACACATCATTAAAAATAAAAATAAAATAACTCTTCTTAGAAACTACTTTCCTAGCCAGGCAGTTGTAGTGCTTGAGGCAGAGGCAGGTGGATCTCTGCGAGTATGAGGCCAGCCTGGTCTACAGAGCAAATTCCAGGACAGTCAGTCCTACACAGAGAAACCCTGTCTTAGAAAGATGGATGGATAGATAGATAGATAGATAGACAGATACATACATACATACATACATACATACATACATACATACATACATACTAAAATTAAAACTACTGTTTCTATAACATCTTACATTTCTAAAACTCTCATATTTTATTCTCTAGCAAATCTAGGATGTAGATAATAATCATCCACTTTCCTCTCTCCTCATGAATTAGTTGGGCCATTACCAGAATTACAGTGCCAAGGTTAAAACTCCCCAACTACTGGGTAATACTATAACGTTCTCACCGCCACTTACCTTGGTGTTATCCCGCTCTGGGTGGCAGTGCTGTTAGCTCACCATGGTCTGTCTTGCAGGCCCGACTGGCCAACAGCAAAGCAACTTCTTGGTGACTCTAACTTCCTAAGAAGGCTTTTAGAATACGATAAGGAGAACATAAAGCCGCAGATCCTGTTGAAGCTTCAGAAGTACATCAACAATCCTGACTTCGTGCCTGAGAAGGTGGAGAAGGTGTCCAAGGCCTGCAAATCCATGTGCATGTGGGTGAGAGCCATGGATCTGTACTCTCGGGTGGTCAAGGAAGTTGAACCAAAGAGACAGAAGCTCCGTGCTGCCCAGGTACCTCATCTAGAGCGGGACAGTTTAGAGACTGGAAGGTCATGAGCAACGGTCACTCATACTCTCTATGGGAGGCTACTGTGACTCTCTCGTGTGCAGTATGAGAGTGACTGCAGTCCTGAAAAGTGACTCATTTCTAGAAATGGCAAGCAGAGATAATTTCCCCGCAGAAATTTTCTCTCAAGTCAGCCTTTGGTAGCATAAGAAGAAGTGAATCTTGAGTAGATGCATGTCCTTAGCGTCAGGGTATAAAGGGACATGTGTCATATGTCTGCGATGCTTGTAAAGTTTCTCATAGTCTCTTACGGATCTGTGTTCCCACACCTGGTGGTGTCATCTTGGGTGTCAGAACCAATGAACGCAGGATCAGACAGGAGATCCTCAGCGTTCTTGAGAAGAACGAAGAGTGAACTGTAAGTGGAGCAGGTTACCAAAGCTATAGGTAGCAAGCAGGGATGCGTAAAACTTTTCTAGACACATCCAGAGAATAAATACTGCTCTAGCAGTATTACCCTACAGAGCCTGCCAAGGCTCTGAGTTAAGTCCTCAGCATAGTGAAGAAAGAGAACCAAGAAGAAGTGGCGGGTGGAGGGAGGGAAGAAAGAAGTCCTAGTCTAGTTCACAGCCTGACAGGAGCTAGCAGTAATTTACCATCACTGGGGGAGGGAGAGGCACTTTCCCACGGGCATGGTGCCCATGTTCTTGTAAGCAACTGTCTTAGTCAGGGTTTCTATTCCTGCACAAACATCATGACCAAGAACCAAGTTGAGGAGGAAAGGGTTTATTTGGCTTACATTTCCATGCTGCTGTTCATCACCAAAGGAAGTCAGGACTGGAACTCAAACAGGTCAGGGAGCAGGAGCTGATGCAGAAGCCATGGAGGGATGTTCTTTACTGGCTTGCCTCTCTTGGCTTGCTCAGCCTGCTCTCTTATAAAACCAAGACTACCAGCCCAGAGATGGTCCCACCCACAAGGGGCCTTTCCCCCTTGATCACTAATTGAGAAAATGCCTTACAGTTGGATCTCATGGAGGCATTTCCTCAACTGAAGCACCTTTCTCTGTGGTAACTCCAGCTGTGTCAAGTTGACACAAAACTAGCCAGTACAATTGACCCCTTGTCAACTTGACACACAAACACATCACTAGTAAGCCTCAACCCTTAATTTCTTATTCATCCCCAAGATCTAAACAACTTTAAAAGTCCCACAGTCTTTACATATTAAGAGTCAATCCCTTTAAAATGTCCAATATCTTCTAAAATCCAAAGTCTTTTTACAATTAAAAATCTCTTAACTGTGGGCTCCACTAAAATAGTTTCTTCCTTCAAGAGGGAAAATATCAGAGCACAGTCACAATCAAAAGCAAAAATCAATCTCTAACCATCCAATGTCTGGGATCCAACTCACAATCTTCTGGGCTCCTCCAAGGGCTTGGGTCACTTCTCCAGCCATGCCCTTTGTAGCACACACGTCGTCCTCTAGGCTCCAGATGCCTGGACTCCACTGCTGCTGCTGCTCTTGGTGGTCATCTCATGGTACTGGCATCTCCAAAACACTGCATGACCCCTTCAGTCCTGGGCTGTCAATTGCAACTGAGGCTGCACCTTCACCAATGCCTTCCATGGCCTCTCACAGTGCCAAGCCTCAGCTGCTCTGCGTGACCCCTTCATGCCTTCAAAACCAGTACCACCTGGGTGACCCTTACACATTACCAAGTCCCACTGCAGCAGGAGTACAACCTTGGCTATCTCTGGAACACAGCCTCTTTGTGCTTTCAGAAAACACTTCCCAGAAGATGTCACCTCAATGATGCTGGTCTCTTCTTAATCACCGCTAATTTCTTAGCTCCAGCTAACCAGCATCAATAGTCCCAGTAATGCAAAGTTTTTGCTTTGGTAGTTCTGGTATCTTGTTAATCACAGCTGATTCTTCAGCCCCAGCTAACCAGAACTACAGAATCTTCACAATCAAAACAGCAATGTCCCTGAAAAGAGTCTTTAATTTTTCCCTCTGAAATTTCACAAACCAGACCTCCATCTTCTGCAGTGTTCTCAATATTATCTTCTAAGCTCCTACACAACATCCGACAGAGCTCTTAACAACGGATGGATCTTCAAGCCCAAAGTTCCAAAGTCCTTCCACAGTCCTCCCCAAAACATGGTCAGGTTGTCACAGGAATACCCCACTCCTGGTACCAATTTGTCTTAGTCAGGGTTTCTATTCCTGCACAAACATCATGACCAAGAACCAAGTTGAGGAGGAAAGGGTTTATTCGGCTTACATTTCCATGCTGCTGTTCATCACCAAAGGAAGTCAGGACTGGAACTCAAACAGGTCAGGGAGCAGGAGCTGATGCAGAAGCCATGGAGGGATGTTCTTTACTGGCTTGCCTCTCTTGGCTTGCTCAGCCTGCTCTCTTATAAAACCAAGACTACCAGCCCAGAGATGGTCCCACCCACAAGGGGCCTTTCCCCCTTGATCACTAATTGAGAAAATGCCTTACAGTTGGATCTCATGGAGGCATTTCCTCAACTGAAGCTCCTTTCTCTGTGGTAACTCCAGCTGTGTCAAGTTGACACAAAACTAGCCAGTACAGCAACCCTAATGAAATTCATTAGGTTATTAAAAACAAAAGGCATAAAAGTGGAAGGGAGAGTAGCTAGAAATGGAGGGGAATTGGAAAGAATAGGAGGGGCACAAGTGAGAGTAATAAGACGTGAATGTGATAAATATATAGTATATACATGTGTGGAAATATTATAATGAAACCCATTATGTATAACTCATATATGTTAATAAAATTTCTTATTATTAACCTAGTTGTGGCCTGTAGGCCTTAGTTGGTAGACTTCTAATACAGAGAACTAGTTAAGAAATATTAGTTTTGTCATACATGAATATTGAATTTGTTTTATAATTTTAAATCATAATCCACTGTGGTAACTACTACATCTGTTTCTCTATTCATTTTATAATTTATTTTGTTGGCCATTGTCTTAGTTGGGGTTTCTATTTCTCTGAAAAGATACCAGGGCCAAGGCAACTCTTATAAAGGACATTTAATTGGGGCTGGCTTACAGGGTCAGAGGTTCAGTCCATTATCATCATGGCTGGAAGTATGGCAGTGTCCACATAGGCACGATGCAGGAGGAGCTGAGAGTTCTATATCTTGCTCTGAAGACAAACAGGAGAGGCTTTCAGGCATCTAGGAGGAAGGTTTCAAAGACAACCCCTACAGTGACGCACTTCCTCTAACAAGGCTACAAATCCTAAGTGTGCCTCTCCCTGGGCCAAGCATATTCAAACCACAACATTCCACTCCCTGGCTCCCATAGGCTGGTTCAAACACACAAAATTATGGGGACCATACCTAAACATAGCATAATGCAAAATATATTTAATCTAACTTTTAAAGTCCCATAGTCTATAACAGTCTCACCAATGTTAAAAGTTCAAAGTCTCTTCTGAGATTCATCAACACCTTAAATGTAATCCCTTAAGAAATCAGAATAAGAAATCAGATCACATATCTCCATCAACATGCAAGATATACATTACCATCCAAAATGTCACAGTGAGAAATTACTGGACCAAAACTCTAAACTCTAAGTTTCCATGTCTGATGTCGAAGCACTCTTCAGATCTCCAACTCCTTTCACTCTTGTTGACTGATGTTGGCAGATCTGACATTCTCTTGGGCTGATTCCACTCCCTGTTAGCAGCTTTCCTTGGCAGATATCCCATGGCTTTGACATCTCTAATGTCTTGGGGGTATCCAAGGCAACTTCAACTTTACAGCTTCTTGTTCCAGTGTCTGGAATCCACACATGATCTTCTGAGCTCTCCAAAGGGCTTCGGTCACTTCTCCAGCTTTGCCCTCTGAAGCAGTCTGGTTGACTCTACTCCACTGCTGCTGCTGTTTTCAGTGGTCATACCATGGTACTGGTATTTCCAATATGCTGGGGTCTTCTACTCCAACTGGGCTTCACCAAAAGCCTGTCATAGGCTCCCTATGTGTTGCCAAGCTTCATCATCTTTGCTTAACCCCTTCAGTCCTGGGTCATCAACTGTAACTGAGGCTGCACCCTCACCAATGGCCTTTCCTGGCCTCACACAGTGCCAAGCCTCACAGCTGCTCTCCATGACCCCTTCATGCCTTCAAAACTAACACTACCTAGGTGACTCTTACACATTACCAAGTCCAGCTGCAACACAAGGCACAACCTTGGTTATCTTTGGAACACAGCTTCTTTGTGCTCTCAGAAAACATTTCCCAAAAGATATCACCTCAGGGATGCTGGCTCTTATTGATCACTGCTAATTTCTTAGCTCCAGCTAATGAGCATCAGTTGTCCCAGTATCACCTCTCTTTCTTGCTCTAAAGCCAAAGCCACATGGCTGAAACTGCCAAGTTCTGCTACTTGCTAGGGCTGGAACATGGCACCCTTGTTCTATTACATTATCACCAGCTTTCTGTTTTGTAACTCCTTCACTAAGCTTTGCTGTCCTGGAACTTGCTATGTAGATTAACCTTGAACCCAGAGATCTGCATGGCTCTGTCTCCTCAATGCAAAGATTAAAGGCATGTATCATTGCAGCTGGACTTAAGTTTTTCTTCATCTAGAACTTGTTCTGTCCCAGGCTGGACTTGAACTCAGAGATATGCTTGCCTTTGTCTCCTGTGATTAAAGGTGTATACCAACATGCCTGAGCCAAAACTTTTCCATGGCCACTATTCCTGATCAAAATCCTGTGCCTTCCAGCCTCAAGATCTGGATCAAAAGTGTGCCCTCCATTTCTGGATTGTAGTTTATTTCAGATTAAAAGTCAAAATGAAAGCAATAACCAGGTAACAACACCTAACATGATATAACTATTCCTTGTTCAAAAGCAAACACAAACAATAAGCTTAGCTGGGTGGGATCTTGCCCTGATATCAGCACATCCTTAGTCTGTTTATCTCCTTGAACATGAGATTCAACTCCATTTCACTTTCTACTGTCCTTTATTACTTGAACCATACATTTTATATTTTTCCTTTTAAACTTCCTACCCTTGATCAAAATCCTCTTCATTAGATTAAACCAGAGAACGAAGTCTCTGCTGAACTATTTTTTGTCAAAAATGCAATTAATATAAATCTCTTTACCTTTATTTAGCCTCAGGTAGACTCTTCAGAAAATGGCAAAAAGTGGCCACATTCTTTACCAAAATATCACAATAGTCCCTAGGCTACCTACTGAAATTCTTCTCCACTGAAACTTATTAGGCCAGGTCTGCATAGTTCAAATCACCCTCAACACCAATGTCTTCTATTTTCCCACGAGGATGGCCCATTAATCCCCACTTAAAGCATTCACTGCTTTTCAATGTCCCAAAATCCGCATTCCTCCAAACAAAAGAATGCTCAGGCCTATCACAGCAATACCTCAGTCCCTGGAACCAACTTCTGCCTTAATTAGGGTTCTAGTGCTGTGAAGAGGCACCATGACTTACCAAGAGACACCAAGGCTTACTCTTATAAAGGACAATATTTAATTGGGTATAATTCACAGGTTCAGAGGTTCAGTCTGTTATCATCATGGTTAGAAGCATGTCAGTGTCCAGGTAGCCATGGTGCTGGAGGAGCTGAGAGTTCTACATCTTGTTCTGAAGGCAAACAGGAGATTCTGCATTCCAGGAAGCTAGGAGAAGGATCTCAAAGCCCACCCCTACAATGACACACTTCCTCCCACAAGGCCACACCCACTCCAACAAGGCCACACCTCCTAATAGTACCACTCCCTGTGCCAAGCATATTCAAACCACCATAGAATTGTTCTTGTTGTTACTTTGGTTGCTTGTTTCTAATCTATATTTTACTTTATGGAGAGGAGGAGAGTTCATGTATCCTAGGCTGACCTTAAACTTGCTATGTAACCAATGATGGCTCTTGCTTCTAACTACAGTTGTTGGGATTACGGCCGTGGGTGCACACCACCGTGCCTGGTTTTATGAAGCACTAGGGATCAAACCTAGGGTTTCATATATGCTACACAAGTATCCCACCAACCAAGCTACATCCTAGCTCAATCTGTGCAAGATAAAAGTCTTTGGGGACATGTTCAAATGAACATAAACCATACTTTTAATCAATTTTATACAGGGGCCAATCAAACTTTGTGCCACTCATTTAATTGCTTGCTTTTGTTAGGCTGAACTTGACGCTACAATGGCTACCCTGAAAGAAAAGCAAGCATTGCTGAAGCAAGTGGAAGATCAAATAAAGACTTTGCAAGACAAGTACGAGAAAGGAGTGAATGAGAAAGAAAGTCTGGGTAAGAGGCTTGTGTCTCATTTTGGACAGGAAAGGCCTGATTTCCAAAAGGAAGAAGAGTTTTCAGAGTCAGATCACAGCCTTTTAAAAGACTTTATTTTATTTTTAATTATGTCTATACATGAATGGGGAAATCACATGAGTGCAGATGCCCCAAAGACAGAGTGACAGGTCAGTTGTGAGCCATCTAACATGTGTGTTGGGAACCACACTCAAGTCCTTTACAGAAGCAGTAAGCACTCGCATCTGCCGAGCCATCTTTCCAGCTCCCAGATCCCAGTTTTAATGTAGCATGCTGGATGTCCTTACATTACACTGTGCTTCTTTTGTGAGCTTTCTAGGACCAGATGAGAAGAATGAAGATACTGTATAAATTCACCATCTTACATACAAAACAAAGCCTCGTTTGAACATTCACATTATAACTCAAAAGAACACATGACTTTGGTCTAGACAATAAATACAGCAGGCCTACAGAGAGCACTGTCTCCAGCAAGAACAAGGAGCACCCGGGAAGACCTTAGCATGGAAGAGGCTAGACTTGGCTCTGAAAAGTATACACATAGGGAACTAGTGTGAGCTTTTGTAGAGATGAATTGACATCATTAACTACATAACAATAGCTCCTTTGGAAACCAAAAGCAAGCCAGTCAGCACACACAATTTGGGAAATATTGACTAACCTGACCAGATGTTCTCAAAATCATCCAGCAAAGAACATGGCCCTGACCAAAGCGCGCCTGATACGTGCTGGAAAGCTAACGGCTGCATTAGGAGACGAGCAGGTTCGGTGGGAAGAAAGCATTGAGAAATTCCAGGAGGAGCTAGCAAACATCGTTGGAAACGTGTTCATAGCAGCAGCTTGCGTGGCTTATTACGGGGCTTTCACAGCCCAGTACAGGCAGCTGGTGAGTAAGATGCTATGTGTGGAGTGGTAAGATGCAAGAAGAACTGGGTGGGGTATGGGGGGCTCCTTTTCCCAGGTTTCCCAGGCAATTCACCAGGGCAGAAGTAAATATCATATTTATATACACACGCGCACACAGAGACCGTCACCTCTCCCACTGGCTGGTGACTATCTGCACCTAAGCTTCCAATAACATATTTTTCCCTTTCCTTCTTCTACATTGTAAAGCTATTCATCACTCAACACAATAACCTTGGAGACAGGAGGGATACAGAGTGGTCCCTACCTTCATCAGAAATGGCATCTAAACTTAATGTGTGTGAAGAGGTAAGACAGCACAAAGCACTTGAGGAAGGAGACAGGAAGAAGCAAAACACTGGATGAAAACACACACACGTGCATATATATATATATATATATATATATATATATATGTGTGTGTGTGTGTGTGTGTGTGTGTATGTGTGTGTGTGCATATATATATATATGCACACACACATATACATATATAGTATATATATGTATTATGTACATATATACATATACATATACATATACATATACATATACATATACATATACATATACATATACATATATATTCTGTCTACATGCACTTTCCAAAAATACCAAATTAACGGGAAAAACTGCATTGTCATTTTTTATTAAATAACTTCCTAAAAATGTTCACCTTCATGAGCAATGGAGCATAGTCTTGTAGTCACCCAGACATAGAAAGAGCTCAGGAATGGTCTGGTTCAGTGTGATTGGTCCCTTGTTGGGAGGAGGGGAAAGACAGTTCTGTGTCATGCCTGAAGTTATAGTAATGGCATGGTCTAGCCATCCTCCTGCTGCTCTTCGTCACATATAAATGGTCTTCCTTACAGCTTATAGAGTGGTGGATTGAATCCTGCCTGGCCCTGGAGATCCCCATTGACCCCTCCTTCAGTCTCATTAACATTCTTGGTGACCCCTATGAAATCCGGCAGTGGAACACAGATGGACTGCCCAGAGACTTGATATCAACTGAGAATGGCATTTTGGTTACTCAGGGGAGAAGATGGCCTTTGATGATTGATCCTCAAGATCAGGTGTGTCACAAATGCTTATGATAGAGTGGCCCTCTGCTGAATATAACATGTAAGAAAGGATTTTTAACATGATTGAAAGACCACAGGAGACTTAGATTGAGGGAGCTGAGAAGGCTTCTCCTCAGAGTCCCTCATCTTACAGAAGTATTCAGTTTTGAGAAAAATCAGAAGGGACCTGCATGAGAGCCCTTTATTCTTCATTTTGACTGATTTTGGTTAGAAGGTTGGCTACCGGCTTTCCATTTTCTACTTGGGAGCATATAAATTGTCAGAAATGCAAGATTATATATCCTTTTACCCTAAAAGTCTGAGGAATCAGGATGAAGTCAGAAATTGATGGAACTGGGCCAAGTCTGCTTCCATTTACAGATGCCTGCTATCTGACTTCCTAAATGCAAAGTGAGGATTAGAACAGAAAGCCCCTGAGAAAGTGACAGAAAGGAAGCTGACTGCCTGTCTTAGTGAGGATTTCATTGCTGTGAAGAGACCATGACCAAGGCAACTCTTAAAAAGGATATTTAACTGGGGCTGGCTTACAGTTTCAGAGATTCAGTCCATTATCATCATGATGGGAAGCAGGGCAGCATGCCGCAGACATGATGCTGGAGAAGGAGCTAAGAGGTCTACAACTTGATCCTAAGGCAACCAGGAGAAGACAGTCTTTTGCAGGCAGCCAGGAAGAGGGTCTCTCTTCCATCCTGGGTGGAGTGTGAGCATAGGACCTCAAAGGCCACCCTCACAGTGGTACACTTCCTCCAACAAGGCCACACTTCCTAACGGTGCCACTTCCTGTGGGCCAAACAAATTTAAATTACCAAACTGCAAACAACCTGGGCTTTTCCTGGGTGGCTCTTTTCTTTCTTTGTTTTAAATTTGGTCAAAAAGTGGAATCTTAAACATTGGATTTAAAAGTTTTTTCTTGGGGAGAGGATTTTTTTGTTTGTTTGCTTTGTTTGAGATGGGGTTTGTTTTTTTACATCTCCAATTTAGTTCTAGACTGAACATCTCTAAACTTGATTCAAGACACTTGCACGTTCCTGACATTTGACCTTCTCTGTGCTTTCTCACACAGGCCAATCGATGGATAAGAAACAAGGAAAGCAAGAGTGGGTTAAAGGTCATTAAGCTTACAGACACCAATTTCTTACGAATACTGGAAAATTCCATCCGACTGGGTTTACCTGTCTTACTGGAAGAGGTTCGATTTTTACTTTGCCATTTCATGTTAATCCCGAACTGTCAGATGGCTGGAATGCTGTACAGGTCACTAGACCACACCTGCACATGTGAAGGACACCATTCAAGTCCATATTCAAATGGGTCAAAACAGTGGCTACCTGAGTGGTAAACTCTCAGATGAGCTGGGACCTGTTGGCTGAAAGAATTTTTCACCCCACTGTTTTGGAGCTAAGAGTCTTTACTTACCATGCTCCTCATTCCCAAGCCTCGCTGCGGGCCTTAAAGGACGAGAAATTCAAAGCAGTAATGATAGCAGGAACCCCTGTCTACACACGTGTCATATACGAATAATGAAACACGAACTATTCTGGTAGACGTACTCATTATTTCTACTTGGGCATATGGTCAGATTAAAGAGATCAATATTAAAAATGAACCTTTTTTTTAGACAAGTCTCGTATATACAGTCTCAAACTTACTATGTAGCCCAAAGTTACCTCGAACTCTTGATCCACCTCCCTCTACCTCCTAAATTCTGGGATTACAGATATGTGTCACCAAAGCTGGGTTTTACAGTGCTAGTACTAGGACTTGGGTCTTTAGGCATGCTGGGCAAACACTCTGCCATCTGAGCTCCCCTCACATACCCCAGAGGAGTGGCTTATTGAGATAAGATGTTCTACCGTGAGACTTATCACTCAAAGACTAATGTTGCTTACATCGTTCACTCATCCCACAAACATGTAAGAACAAACTTCAAAGAGTATAGATAAGCAAAAGCACACAAACTCACTGGGAACAAAGACTGTAAACAAGTAAACAAAGGAAGGAAGGAAGTGATGGAGAGGAAGAGATCTTTCAAGCAAAAGCTTTGAAAGAATAAGCAGGGTACAGAGACAGCCAATAGGAAGGGCAGGGACACAGTACTGGTCAAGTTACATCCTCTGGCTAGAATAAGACACTACCACAAAAAGCAACCTGGGGAGGAAAGGATTTGTTTGACTTACATTTCCAAGTCACAGTCCATCACTGAGGAGGGTCAGGTAGCAACAAGAACGCTGCTTCACCAACTCCTACTTAGTTTTGTTAGAACAGCCCAGCATCACCCACCCAGGGGTGGCTGGGCCCCTCCCACATGCTCACAGGCCCCTTTGATCTAGCAAGCCCTCAGCTGAGGCTCCTCCTTCTCAGATGATTCTAGGTTTTCTCAAGTTAACAATAAAAACTAACCAGCATAGATCCTGGAGAGTGTGAAATTTAAGCTGTGATTTCTGTCTTAGCTCAACCAAGCAAGAAGGTCTCTTGAGCCAGGGGACATGGGCACCATGAATGTTGCCAATGAGCACACTTGCCT